>NC_057809.1:576990438-577059654 GCF_018294505.1 Triticum aestivum | reverse complement strand
GGGGGGGGGTGAATAGGCAACTAACAATTTTTAGCTTTTCTTTAACAATTTAAACTTTGCATCAAAGTAGGTTGTCTAGATATGCAACTAAGTGAGCAACCTATATGATGCAACAAGGATAGGAACACAAGCAAGCAAGAGATATGAAACAAATAAGCTTGCTCAAGTAAGGGCACGAGATAACCAAGAGTGGAGACGGTGGAGACGAGGATGTGTTGCCGAAGTTCCTTCCCTTTGAGAGGAAGTACGTCTCCGTTGGAGCGGTGTGGAGGCACAATGCACCCGAAGAAGCCACTAGGGCCACCGTATTCTCCTCACGCCCTCATACAAAGCGAGATGCCGTGATTCCACTATTGGTGACCTTGAAGGCGGCGACCGAACCTTTACAAACAAGGTTGGGGCTCTCTCCACAACTTAATTGGAGGCTCCCAACAAAACCACAAAGCTTCACCACAATGGAATATGGCTCCGAGGTGACCTCAACCGTCTAGGGTGCTCAAACACCCAAGAGTAACAAAATCCACACAAGAAAGTATGGGGGAAGCAAATATCCTTTGGTGGAAGTGTAGATCTAGGTCTCCTCCTTCAATCCCTAGCAAATCAACAAGTTTGGGTGGCTAGAGAGAGAGATCGGGCAAGAGAGCTTGAGGTGCATCAATGGTGGAGTGAGAGGGGTCAAAGGTAAGTGTGGTAGGTGGGAGAAGCTCTCTTAAATACCAACCCTAAAAATCCAGCCGTTGTTGCGCTTTCAGCCCCGCAGCGGTACAACCGGTCCTTGTCCCTGTACAACCGGGACTCACGCTATAGCTGCAGAACCCTACCAGGCGGTGCAACCGGTCCACTAGGTGGTGGTACCGGTTAAGAGAATGACCGGACCAACCGCCCAGCCACCGCACAACTACCGCCTCAAAACAGAGACGAGACCGGTACTTGAGCGGTGCAAGACCGGAACAACTGCATGGCTCTGAGCTCTTGGACGGCGAAGTTCTGAGCGGAAGAACCGCTCAGACCACCGGTGGTACCGGTCAACGAGGATCGACCGGATCAACCGGGCCACCACCGCCCGAGAACCGCATCAGAACAGAGCCTTGAGCGGTACTTGAGCGGTGCATGGCCGGAACCACCGTCCTAGCCTTTGTTGAGCAAGGTGGCGGTACCACCGCCCGGAGGCAGCGGTACAACCGCTCGGTCAAAGCTTGGAGAGCAACAAGGTCCAGCGGTACAACCGCTCCAGGGAGCGGTACAACCGCTGTGAAGAGCAGAAACAAGAGGGAAAGACAGGGGAACTCTCTCTCACACACACAACTGAGGAAGACAAGGAAGGGGTGAGGAAAGTGTACGTGAACTGATTCCCCCAGAGCTTCCTAATGAGGATTCCCTCTTGATAGTACGGGTACTCTACGACCAAAGAAAATAAAAGCGTAGAGGACACGTCTTCGATCTTTTCCTTCGAGAGGCAATAGCAATCCCATGTAAGCCTAAGCATTGAGAACCTAAAACATATAGCATACGATTAGACCACAAAGGGTTGTCATCATCATCCAAAACATAAAGTAGGGAAATGCCCTTTCAGTCTCCCCCTTTTTGGTGGATGATGACAACAACACGATTTGCAAGAGATAAGTCAATGAAATCTAGACGGAACTCCCCCTGAATGTGTGCCCCAACAGGAACTAGCTGTTAGAAAGCGTGGGCACACTTTCAGGACTAGACTCCCCCTAGATTTTATAGACTCACCACTCTGAGAACAAAAGGAGAAACAATATAAAACTTAGAGTGCAATAATAATGATAACGGCCGAAGAAAGGAAAGGTAAAAGAAGTAACATAAGTCTCTCACACAGCAAGGAACGAAACAAGTCCACGAACAAAAACAAGCAAATCCCCGAGACCTATAGAACTCTCTCCCCCTTTGGCATCAAGACTCCAAAAAGGAAAAGAGCGAAGCTAGCATCCCAAAGCTCAGGCGTCCTCCTTTGACTCCTCGGTCGCATCTGGATCCTCATCATCAGAGTCGTCATCGTCGTCGTGATCAGATTCTTCCATGACATTGTCAGCTGCTGCAAACGAGGAGGATGGCTGGGGAGGGGCTTCATCATCAGTCCAGGTGCTATGGGTAGAAATACAACGCTCCTCTGGGGTGATGCTCTTCTCAGAGCCTCTCTGAACCAATGTTGAGGTGCCTCATAATTGCAATTCGGCGACACCGTGCAAGCTTCTCATTGACATGTGCCTCATACATCTTCTTCTGGATGTCAGCCTGGAGACAAAAGGTCTTCTTCACCTTGGCAGTAAGTTTGGCCACCCACGAAGGCTTGGCCCCTGGCTCCAGCTCAAAGTCCTCATCATCAGAAGTAGCATAGACATCCTCAGGAGCATTTTCAGGGAAGCGAGGCTCGACATGCTTCTTCTTCTTAAGGAGCTTGACCTCATGAACAGTGAGGTTGTCTGGAGAAGTGAGGAGCTCTCCAGGATGACGAATAGCCCACACAGAGTTCAGAAGGCACATGACAAACAGTGCATAGATTGGGACTTTACGGTAGATGACCATGTTGTACATCTCATGCCACATCCAATTTGACACATCAAATGTTGCTCCTGTCCCCACCATGGTCTTCATAGCAACCATCAAATCAACCAGATAACCATGAATCTCATCTTGATTGCCCACCTTGGGCAAGAGCACATTGCGGAACACACAGTGCATGATGTCATAGACCTTTTCCAAATCCTTGGATTCTCCAATAATCCCACGGCCCCGAATGTACAGAGGGGCAAGCTTCTCCTTAGGCATGGACTCAGGAAAATCATGAGGACGAATGCCACCCCTTCCTTCTAGACCGGTATCCTCGTACCCAATAGCATTGCATAATGCCCTCTAGGGAACGTGAAACAATTCATCACGACACATGAAGGTGAGAGTGCGCGCATCATCTTCCCCAAAATGAACCATGGCATAGAACTGATGGATGAGTTGAACATCAAAGTCATAGTTGACTGACATGAGCTTGACAAGATCAAACTCCTCGCAGAGAGCCAGCGCCTCACCAAAATACTCCATGTTGTTCCTCCAATGGTCAAGATCAATTGTCCACTGCTTGGCATATCTGTTCTTATTGTGCTCAAAGAGTTCATGAACAATCCGCACTTGCATCTCATTCCGGAACTGAACGGTGGTCCAACGGGGAGCAATGGGAACCTCATACGGATTCTTTGATCGGAAGGCTTCCCAATCCTTGGCTTTCCAACGATGCAACGGCATAACCACACGTTGCTTAGCAGCTGCAGACTTTTCACGGCAAGTGGGCTTGGTGGGGATCACAACTTCTTCTTCATCATCAGACACAACCGGGCGCAAGGTCCTTCGTGCCCTCTTCTTGGTCTTGCGAGGAGCAGAGCGAGAACTAGAGCCACCTGAGCACACACACAAAAAGAACACACACAAAACCCAACAAGGATGAGAGGATTTCACCCACTAGCAGAAAAGGAACAAGTTGCAACAACAGAGAAGATAGAACAGTGATGTGTGGTTGATATCCTCCGGTTGTACCGGATCTTCCGACGGCAGTACCGC
Source organism: Triticum aestivum (assembly GCF_018294505.1). NCBI lineage: Eukaryota > Viridiplantae > Streptophyta > Magnoliopsida > Poales > Poaceae > Triticum > Triticum aestivum. The sequence continues at coordinate 577,056,081 of NC_057809.1, read as the reverse complement.
TCCAGCGGTTGTACCGCCCCTAGAACCGCTGATAGTGGCACTACCAGGGAAGATAGATCTAACCGAGGCATACGAATCACACAAGTAATATTCCGAATTCTAAGTGCTGCAAACAAGACAGGAGGCTAACAAAAAACTCTTCTATACCATAGTTCGAACCCTAAACGCGAAAAGTTAGGTAATGCCTTAGACACGGAAGGACCCTAGAAAGATCTAGAAGCAAAGAACACGAGGCATTACCACCATCCATGGGAAGAGATCGGGAGGCCTCCACGGAGAGAATCCACGAAGACCCAAGGATCTGAAGCGCGAGACGCACTCCGGGGCAGGGGTAGAGATGGCTGGCGGCTAGGGCAAAGAGAAGAGGAACGAGGACGAAGGGAAAAAGACAACCCTTCAGCCCCGTCGAGTATATAAAGGCTCGTAGACACGCCTCGATAGAACCTCTTAGGGGAGCGGTTGTACCACTCGTCTGGTACAGACCGGTGGTTGGAGGCAATACTTCTGGTGCCTGGGAGGCAGCGGTAGTACCACATGGCGTCAACCGGTAGTATCGGACGTAGGTTACCGTGGGTTTGAGCGGTGGAACCGCCCAAGCACCGAATGGAGACCCATTGGGACGGCACAACCCGGTACCAGCGGTAGAACCGCCCGTGATACCGGTTGTACCGCCCAACCACCTATGCCCAAGACAAGATCAAATGAGTGCAATCCGAAGGGAGGAAGAAAGGGGCACAAAACAGGAGAGAAGCTACACCCTAGGAGAACCCAACACAAAGAGCAAAGACAGAAAGAGAGAAAACAACACGAGAACAACAAGGCTAACACCAACCTCCCGAAGAGAGGACGGTGGCCGAGGCCACCTATGTTTGAGTCAATTGGTATGGAACCGCTAAGAATTATCCTTGGGTCCATGACCAAAACTCGTCTTTGAAGCACAAGTACCATCAAACATGGCTAATGTGAAAGACTCGATCAATTTATGCATAATGGGGGGAGGGAGAGTTCATGGAGAGAACATCACTCCCCCTATGTTCATGCCTACATCTAAACAAGACAACATGTTGAGTACGGTGGGGTGTGCAAGAGTTCAAGCAACATTGCTCGAATCAATGATATTTAGCTCATGCCTTAACTCGCGAAATCTTGTTTCATCCAAGGGCTTCGTGAAGATATCTGCAAGGTTATCATGAGTGTTGACATAGTTGAGCTCGATCTCTCCTCGCCTAATGTGATCCCGGATGAAGTGATACTGGATCTCAATATGCTTCGTCTTGAAGTGTTGCACCGGGTTGAGAGAGATCTTGATGGCACTTTCATTATCACACCAAAGAGGCACTTTGTCACAAATGACACCGTAATCCTTTAAAGTTTGCCTCATCCATAAGAGTTGTGCACAACAACTCCCGGCTGCAACATACTCCGCCTCAGTGGACGAGAGAGACACACAACTTTGCTTTTTGGAAGACCAACTTACCAAAGAGCAACCAAGGAATTGGCACCCTCCGGAAGTGGACTTCCTATCCACTTTGTCTCCCGTCCAATCATAATCCGAGTACCCTACAAGCTTGGAGTTTGATCCTCTTGGCTACCATAAGCCAAAGTTTGGGGTATGAGCCAAATATCGAAAGATTCGTTTGACCGCCACATAGTGACTTTCCTTAGGTGCGGCTTGAAACCGTGCACAAATTCCCACAGTCAACATGATGTCCGGTCTAGATGCACAAAGGTAAAGCAAGGATCCAATCATGGAACGATATACCTTTTGATCCACCACTTTACCATTGGGATCTAAGTCAAGTTGGCACTTGGTGGGCATTGGAGTGGAGGCCGTCTTGACGTCACTTAGCTTGAATCTCTTGAGCATGTCTTGAGTGTATTTGGATTGATTGATGAAGGTTCCTTCTCTTCTTTGCTTCACTTTGAACCCTAGAAAGAACTTCAATTCTCCCATGGAGGATATCTCAAATTTTGAGGTCATGAGAGCGGAAAATTCCTCATTGAAAGCTTTGTTAGGAGAACCAAAGATAATATCATCAACATATAATTGGCACACAAACAACTCCCCTTTGACCTTCTTAGTAAAAAGAGTGGGGTCAATTAGCCCAACCTCAAAACCACGGTCTTGTAGCAACTCGGTAAGGTAGTCATACCACGCACGTGGGGCTTGTTTAAGGCCATAGAGTGCCTTATCGAGTTGATACACATGATCGGGAAAGTAGGGATCCTCGAACCCGGGGGGTTGCTTGACGTAAACCAATTCATTAATAGGACCATTAAGAAAAGCACTCTTCACATCCATTTGTTGTAACTTAAAGTTATGATGAGAAGCATATGCAATCAACATGCGAATGGATTCAAGATGAGCAACGGGAGCAAAGGTTTCACCGTAGTCGATACCCTCGACTTGGGAGTAGCCTTGTGCTACCAAACGAGCCTTATTGCGAATGATAATCCCATGGGCATCTTGCTTGTTCTTAAATATCCACTTGGTTCCTATGACATTGTGATTCCCAGTCGGTCTTGGCACCAATCTCCACACTTTGTTGCGCTCGAAGTTGTTGAGTTCTTCATGCATGGCATTGAGCCAATCCGGATCTTATAGCGCTTCATAGACCTTGTGGGGTTCCACACAAGAGACAAACGCGTGATGCTCACAATAATTTGCTAATTTTCTACGAGTGCTTACCCCCTTTCTTAAGCTTCCAAGCACATTCGTCATGAGATGATCCTTGGTGGAGAGCTTGGAAGCAACCTTGGCGGCACGACGCTCTAATTCCTCCTCGGGGGTGAGACGAGGAGTGGTCACTTGATCATCTTGAGCGTCGTCTTGGGATTGTTCTTGTTCTTGAACTTGCTCGGAGGAGAGAACTTGACCTTGGACATCACTTGATGTGTCAACACCATTTTGAGCGTGATCTTGCCCTTGGTCATGTTCTTGAGGATGAGAGCCTTCATGTTGTTCTTCGGAAGCGTGTGGGCCTTGGGTTGGTGATGGCTCCACTTGAGTGGAGCTTTCTCCTTCTCCTTCGGCCACAAGGGGTTCCTCAGTGGGTAGGATAAAACCAACACCCATTCTTCTTATGGCTTGGGGAGGAATTTCATCACCTACATCACAAGTGCCACTTTGCTCCACTTGGGAGCCGTTATTCTCATCAAACTCCACGTTACACGTCTCCTCAATAAGTCTCGTGGATTTATTGAGGACACGGTAAGCATGAGAGTTTGTAGCATAGCCAACAAATATGCCCTCATAAGCTCTAGCCTCAAATTTAGACAACCGAACACCTTTCTTGAGAATGAAACACTTACACCTGAATACCCGGAAGTACTTGAGATTGGGCTTGTTACCAGTGAGTATCTCGTATGGAGTCTTGTTCAAGCCCTTGCGGAGGTAGAGCCGATTGGATGCATGACATGCGGTGTTGATGGCTTCGGCCCAAAAGTTGTACGGAGACTTGAACTCCGCCATCATGGTCCTTTCCGCATCCATCAACGTCCGGTTCTTCCTCTCCGCAACACCGTTTTGTTGAGGGGTGTATGGTGCAGAATATTGATGCTTGACTCCCTCATCACTAAGAAATTCATCCAAGGTGTACTTCTTGAATTCGGTGCCATTGTCACTTCTTATTGTCAAGATCTTTGCATTGTGTTGACGTTGTGCTTCATTTGCAAAGTCAATGACGGTTTGTTGGGTCTCGCTCTTCCTCTTGAAGAAATACACCCACGTGTACCTTGAGTAGTCATCCACAATCACCAAGCAATACTTCCTACCTCCAAGACTATCGAAGGATGGGGGCCCAAAGAGATCCATGTGAAGGAGCTCCAAGGGCCTCTTTGAATAAATGATAGTCGTGGGAGGGTGAGCCTTCTCATGTAGCTTTCCTTCGATACAGGCACTGCAAGCACGATCTTTAGCAAAACTAACATTCATTACTCCACGGACATGGTCCCCCTTGAGGAGACTTCGCAAAGATCTCATATTGACATGGGCTAAACGGCGATGCCAAAGCCATCCCATATCAACTTTATCCATTAGGCATGTCGCGGTCTTAGTGGGTCGCTCCGAAAAGTTAATCACATATAGACCGTTCTCGACATGCCCAACAAAAGCTACTTTAAGAGTCTTGCTCCACAAGAGGGCCACGGTATTGATATCAAAGAACGTGGCAAAGCCCATGATTGCAAGTTGACGAATGGAAAGTAAATTGTATGCAAGGGACTCAGCAAGCATGACCTTCTCGATCGTGAGATCATGAGAGATGACCACCTTACCAAGTCTCAATACCTTAGAAGATGAGGCGTCACCCCACTCGACATTGGTGGGCATAGATGGAACTTTGTGCACGTCCACCACCAAGTCCTTGATTCCGGTCATATGATTTGTAGCTCCGCTATCGAGCAACCATGATCCACCACCGGAAGCAAACACCTACAAGAGATGAATGCTTGGTTTTAGGTACCCATTTTGTAATGGGTCCTTTGATGTTAGTAACAAGGGTCTTAGGAACCCAAATAGACCATTCAATGTACTCATGAAGAGAACCAACAAATTTGGCATAAACATGCCCATCACTAGCACGACATAACACATAAGAAGGGTTAAAATCGCCGGCTTTGTTGAGAGGGGTGACATTGCCCTTCTTGACATTGTTCTTCTTCTTCTCCTCGGGGGCACTCTCTCCCTCCCTCACAAAGGTTTGCATGAGGGGAGGAGGTCGTTTGGTCTTGTCATTCTTCTTCTTGTTCTTGGAGTCGGGCATGTACCCAACCCCTTCCTTGGCCACACCTCCCTTTTGGTTGATCAAGAGATCATTGAGGTTCTTCTTGCCTTGTATGCAAGTCGCAAGACCTCTCTCAAGTTGCTCCTTCAACTTCGCATTTTCCTCAACAAGATGTATATGCTCACAACACGGGTTAGTAGCATTTGCATTATCAATTAAAACCATATGAGGAAAAGTTGCTTTCTCCTTAGTTAGCTTCACTTGGATTTGATCATGAGACTCCTTGAGACTAGCGTGAATACCCTTCAAGGCCTTGTGGGCCTTGTCAAGTATATCAAACTCCTCTTTGAGTCTAGCAAGATCAACCCCGAGTTTGGCCTTCTCGGAATTTAGCACACGAGAAACAATGAGGACATGATCATAATCTTTCTTTAACTTAGCATGATCAACATTGTGTGACTCCTCAAGAGCCAAACGAAGACCACGCTCTTCCTCAAGAGCATTGGAAAGATCCAAAATCTCATCGGCATAGTCACGACTATGCCCTTCCATCTTAGAGATGGTGTCTTCATGAGCCTCGATCATGTCATTGGCTTCACCAAGTTGTTCCAAGAGAGCAACAAAGTGCTTCTTGGATTTTCCCTTGAGTTTGCCCATAAAGGCCTCAAACTCGTTAGCCTCCACATTAGCTCCCTCAAGTTCATTAATGCTATCCGTCGGGGAAGGATGATTAATTATGGTAGTTTTGATGTTGGAGGTTACCTTGTTGGTGGCTTTAGCCATGAGGCACTTGGCGGTGATGCTCTCATTGGGTGAGTCGAAGAGAGACACCCGTGACGTTGTTGCAATGGCAAAGGATGCCATGGCAACCGACTCATCATCTTCATCATCGTCATCATCCTCATTGTACTCTTCTTGCACAACCAAAGCTTTGGGAGGAGTCTTCTTGGTGAAGTTGTTCTTGTTAGGGAACGACTTGGCCTTGTCCTTTCGGATGAGCTTGCCACCATTGTCTTCCCTCTTCTCATACGGGCATTCCGCAACGAAATGACTCACATTGCCGCAATTGTAGCAAGTCCTTACATGTTGCTTGCCCCTTATGCCACTCGACTTGTTTTTGCTAAAGTTTGGCCTCGAGTTTTTCTTGCTCCAAAATTACCTTGAAGCAAGTGCCATGTGTTCATGATATGCATACTTCGTATCATCGGCGTTGCTCTCCTCTTCTTCCTCTTCTTCTTCTTCAACGGTGAGCTTGGCCTTCAATGCAAGATTAGGCCTCTTTGCCCTTTGGGAACGAAGCACCGCATTGTCGGCGGTCTTGTCCAGAATGTTCATGGCCACAAACTCATCCAACACTTCGCTTGAGGTCAAAGTGTGGAAGTCCGGTCTTTGACGAATGACGGAGGACATGGCCTTGTGATAGGGCATCATTGCCTTGAGGAATTTGCGCTTGATCCAATTGTCACCCGTGTCCTTGCTCCCGTGATCTTGTAGTGAGACCGCGAGTTTGGTTACTCTCCGATAAAGCTCACGAGGTTCTTCATCTTCTTTCATTGCAAACTCATCGGCCTCATCTTGTACCACTTCATAGTTGGAGCGTTGAATGCTTGCACTTCCCCGGTAGAGAGAGACAACACAATGCCATGCATCCTTGGCCAAAGCGAAGGGACGAAGATGAGGTAGGTCTTCGGGTGGAATTGCATCTTGAATGATGAAGAGAGCATTCTCATTGAATTGATTGTCTGCGGCTTCTCAAGGAGTGAAGTTGCTTGGATCATGTGGATAGAAACCTTCTTCAATGATTCTCCAAAGGTTAGTGTTCACAAGATTTAAATGACGTTTAAAGCGGTAAACCCAAGAATCAAAGTCCTCATTTTTCACAATCTTAGGAGGAGGACCGGCATGATTCAAATGAGTGGAAGGAATCGGTCCACCATAAACAAGTGGTGGTTCCACATGGGCAAAGATGCCGGTGCCATTCTTACCACTAGAAGAAGGAGCCTTTTCACTACTAGCTTCCCCCTTGTCGGGGATAGCATTCATCACCTTGTTGGCGGGATCACCCACTTTCAATGGTGCGGTGGATAGTTTAAGCCCCTCAAGAAATTTAGTAAACATGCTCTCAACTTCGGTCGTCATGGAGGTTTTCAATGTCTCCAAGGCCACATTGAACTCCTCAAGAGAGACCGAGGTTCCCCCATCACCCGTAGATGAGACCGGATTCACACCAGAGTGTTCCTCCACACTGTCTACGGTATCAACCATACTCTTAGGACGGTAAAGTCCTTAATAAAGAGACGAGGCTCTGATACCAATTGAAAAGGATCGATATGGTTGACTAGAGGGGGGTGAATAGGTAACTAACAATTTTTAGCTTTTCTTTAACAATTTAAACTTTGCATCAAAGTAGGTTGTCTAGATATGCAACTAAGTGAGCAACCTATATGATGCAACAAGGATAGGAACACAAGCAAGCAAGAGATATGAAACAAATAAGCTTGCTCAAGTAAGGGCACGAGATAACCAAGAGTGGAGACGGTGGAGACGAGGATGTGTTGCCGAAGTTCCTTCCCTTTGAGAGGAAGTACGTCTCCGTTGGAGCAGTGTGGAGGCACAATGCACCCCAAGAAGCCACTAGGGCCACCGTATTCTCCTCACGCCCTCACACAAAGCGAGATGCCGTGATTCCACTATTGGTGCCCTTGAAGGCGGCGACCGAACCTTTACAAACAAGGTTGGGGCTCTCTCCACAACTTAATTGGAGGCTCCCAACAAAACCATGAAGCTTCACCACAATGGAATATGGCTCCGAGGTGACCTCAACCGTCTAGGGTGCTCAAACACCCAAGAGTAACAAAATCCACACAAGAAAGTATGGGGGAAGAAAATATCCTTTGGTGGAAGTGTAGATCTAGGTCTCCTCCTTCAATCCCTAGCAAATCAATAAGTTTGGGTGGCTAGAGAGAGAGATCGGGCAAGAGAGCTTGAGGTGCATCAATGGTGGAGTGAGAGGGGTCAAAGGTAAGTGTGGTAGGTGGGAGAAGCTCTCTTAAATACCAACCCTAAAAATCCAGTTGTTGCTGCGCTTTCAGCCCCGCAGCGGTACAACCGGTCCTTGTCCCGGTACAACCGGGACTCACGCTGTAGCTGCAGAACCCTACCAGGCCGTGCAACCGGTCCACTAGGTGGGGGTACCGGTTAAGACAATGACCGGACCAACCGTCCAGCCACCGCACAACTACCGCCTCGAAACAGAGACGAGACCGGTACTTGAGCGGTGCAAGACCAGAACAACCGCATGGCTCTGAGCTCTTGGACGGCGAAGTTCTGAGCGGAAGAACCGCTCAGACCACCGGTGGTACCGGTCAATGAGGATCGACCGGATCAACCGGGCCACCACCGCCCGAGAACCGCATCAGAACAGAGCCTTGAGCGGTACTTGAGCGGTGCATGGCCGGAACCACCGTCCTAGCCTTTGTTGAGCAAGGTGGCGGTACCACCGCCCGGAGGCAGCGTACAACCGCTCGGTCAAAGCTTGGAGAACAACAAGGTCCAGCGGTACAACTGCTCCAGGGAGCGGTACAACCGCTGTGAAGAGCAGAAACAAGAGGGAAAGACAGGGGGAACTCTCTCTCTCTCTCACACAACTGAGGAAGACAAGGAAGGGGTGAGGAAAGTGTACGTGAACTGATTCCCCCAGAGCTTCCTAATGAGGATTCCCTCTTGATAGTACGGGTACTCTACGGCCAAAGAAAATAAAAGCGTAGAGGACACGTCTTCGATCTTTTCCTTCGAGAGGCAATAGCAATCCGATGTAAGCCTAAGCATTGAGAACCTGAAACATATAGCATACGATTAGACCACAAAGGGTTGTCATCATCACCCAAACATAAAGTAGGGAAATGCCCTTTCACCTGGGTCACTAAGGAACTAACACGTGTTCCAACGGTCAGATTTCAAACACACACGGCAACTTTACTTGGGCTACAAGCAAAGATGACTTATCCAGCTCTGGATCAGTTTTGCTCTCATTGTCTTCGATCGAAGACATAGGATTTTGGTTAAGCATCACTTCAGTCATTTTGACTGGTTATCTTGGACCCCACTTAACAGTACGGTGGTTCCTATGACTCAACAAAGAAGAAAAAGAACGACAAAACAACTAAGTCTTCACGCTCCATAGTCTTCACGCGATGTCTACTCTTGTCATAGTCTTCAATGTGAATGTCTTCACATACCACCTTTGACTTCAATGTCTTCATACATTTTTAGGGGTCATCTCTAGTAGGAAAACCGAATCAATGAGGGACTTCTACCTGTGTTATCCTGCAATTCTCACAAATACATTAGTACCTCAACCAGGTTTGTCGTCAATACTCCAAAACCAACTAGGGGTGGCACTAGATGCACTTACACACCCAGAATTTCTTCATAGGTGGCCCATTCCTGCAGTTAGTACCAATATACCTGGCAAACACTTCACCATTCTGATTCTTAAACAATTTATAGTTTGCATCAAAGGATTCATCAATGACGATGGGATTAGCACAAGTGAAGCCAGATAGGGTGGATGGATCCACTGAAGGTTCCTTTGCAGCAACCCATGTGGTTTTGAGGTACTACTCAGGTTTCCAGTAAGAGCCATCAACATTCATTTCCCTTTCGAACCCAACACCCTCTTTCCTAGGGTTTCGGTTCTGAATTTGCCTTTTGAGGACATCACATAGTGTATAATGCCCTTTGAGACTTTTGTACATCCCTGTTTCAAGCAATGTCTTCAACCTAGCATTTTCATCAGCAATAGCAGTGGCATCCTCACCAGAGGTGTTAGTTTCCACATCAACAGTTGAAGATATTGCAACAGTAGCAGCAGTAGAACATTCAGCAACAGAAGTAGCGTTATGACGCTCAAGGCATTTAAGACATGGTGGTTCAAATCCTTCCTGAGCGGGACTGATCTGTTCAGCGCGAAGTGACTCGTTTTCCTTTTGAAGTTCTTCATGAGCCGCTCTCAATTTCTCAAGATCTTGCTTCCTTTGAAGATAATCATAGGAAAGCTTTTCATGAGTTATTGAGAGCGTTTCATGTCGACTTTCAAGTTCCTCATACTTAACATGAAGATTTTTTATGTCTTCAATTAAGGACTGAGATCGAGTCATTTCAGCATCCAGCATGTCATCGCTTTTGTCTAACAGTTTTTGAATATGTTTCATAGCTTTCTGTTGTTCAGTTGCAATTTTAGCAAGTGTTTTGTAGCTGGGTTTGGAATCACAATCGGAGTCATCTTCACTTGATGTTTGAAAGTAAGAATCACGTGAGTTTACCTTGGCACCACGTGCCATGAAGCAGTAGGTTGGAGAGGATGGATCGGGTTCGGGAGACATTGTTTTAAGTGACTCCTTGAAGTCGAGGAACCAGGGATCCTGACATGTCCGATGACCTTCATAAACATCAGAAATCCGATCCCATATAAGCTTTGCATTGCATAGATGCATGATGCGCCTAAACTCATCTCTGGACAGAGAGGAGCATATAATGTCCTTCGCCTTGACATCCAGCAGAGTGAACTTCTGAATGTCTTCGGCATTCACCATCTTGCATAAGTCGGTGAGGCCAATCTCCGTGACCATCCAAAGCTCACTGTCCATTGCAAGGAGTCTATTCCTCATCATAGTCTTCCATTTGGGATAATCAGTGCCCTCGAAGATGGGGCACGCAGCGGAGACTTTGATTATCCCTGCAGTCGACATAGCTAAAACTCCAGGTGGTTAAACCGAATCACACAGAACAAGGGAGTACCTTGCTCTGATACCAATTGAAAGTGCTAGTTATCGACTAGAGGGGGGTGAATAGGCAATTTTTATGAAAGTCTTCAAAACATGGAAGTTTCAAAGACAATCGATAGAAATGAACCTATTAACATGCAGCGGAAGGTAGACTATACTAGGCAAGCCATAGTCAAGTATTCAATAAAGTGAAAGCACAAAGACTAATGGCAGATAGGCAGTATGGATCGGGATGGAAGACAGTATGAAGCCAATCAGAACAAGCGGTCACACAGTGAAGACAAATAGATAATGCAAACATGCAATGACTTCACAAGGACCAACTGTAAATAAGGAGATGGGAAGGATAGAACCAGTTGCTCGTTGAAGACAATGATTTGTTGGACCAGTTTCAGTTGTTGTGACAACTGTACGTCTGGTTAGGGAGGCTGAGATTTAACTCAGAAGACCATGTCTTCACCTTATTCCCCTTGAGCTAAGGACACCCAGTCCTCGCCCAATCACTCTGGTAAGTCTTCAAGGTAGACTTCCAAACCTTCACAGACTTCGTTCACCGGTGATCCACAATGACTCTTGGATGCTCAGAACGCGACGCCTAACCGGCTGGAGGATTCACAGTCCTCAAGTGTAACAAGTCTTCAGATCACACAGTCAGGAAGACTTTAGTGATGCATAACACTCTTTGGCTCTGGGTGTTTAGGGCTTTGTCCTTGCAAGGATTTCTCTCTCAAAGGCTTCGAGGTGGGTTGCTCTCAAACGACAAAAGCCGTGCACTAACTCTGAGCAGCCAACCAATTTATGGTGTAGGGGGTGGGCTATTTATAGACACTAGGCAACCCGACCTGATTTGTCCGAAATGACCCTGGGTCACTAAGGAACTGACACGTGTTCCAACGGTTAGATTTCAAACACACACAGCAACTTTACTTGGGCTACAAGTAAAGCTGACTCATCCAGCTCTGGATAAGATTTGCTCTCATTGTCTTCGCTCGAAGACATAGGATTTTGGTTAAGCATCACTTCAGTCACTCTGACTTTGTTCACTAGGACCCCACTTAACAGTATGGTGGTTCCTATGACTCAACAAAGAAGAAAAGGAAACAACAAAACAACTAAGTCTTCACGCTCCATAGTCTTCACGCGATGTCTTCTCTTGTCATGGTCTTCAATGTGAATATCTTCACATACCACCTTTGTCTTCAATGTCTTCATACATTTTTAGGGGTCATCTCCGGTAGGAAAACCGAATCAATGAGGGACTAGTACCTGTGTTATCCTGCAATTCTCACAAACACATTAGTCCCTCAACCAGGTTTGTAGTCAATACTCCAAACCAACTAGGGGTGGCACTAGATGCACTTACACCTTCTTAAGGAAAACTTGTTTAACTTATGTCTGTAATTGGATATTGTTGCTTCTGCTGACTCGTCTATGATCGAGCTCTTGTATTCGAGCCCTCGAGGCCCCTGGCTTGTAATATGATGCTTGTATGACTTATTTTATTTGTAGAGTTGTGTTGTGATATCTTCCCGTGAGTCCCTGATCTTGATCATACACATTTGCGTGTATGATTAGTGTACGGTCAAATTGGGGGCGTCACAATTATATAGTTGATCGTGAATGTATGAGAATACTATTTTAGGTAACTTTAAGATTCATGTGAAGAACTTTTAAGAGGGGTGTATCGAAGCAAAATTCATGACCCACCATTGCCAAAAACACCTTTTTCAAGCATCTCACCACCTAGATCTATGATGATACCCCAAGCTAAGTTAACGAGCCACTGATGAGACTTCTTGCCCCGAATACTTAACAAAAGGAGCAATCATTGAGTGTCTGTATATTTTTCTATTTGTGTTTTTCTTCTTTGAAGTTTATGCTTAACTCTCCGAGCTCATAGGTGCATTTTTATACCTATGATCGGCCTTTTTATTTCCATATAGCTCAGGAGTCCCATATACTAGATTTTTTATGAGTTAATGCGATCCATGAAAGTGTAGGCATGGAAGCATCAATCTATTAATTCATCATTGTTCGAGGCCACCTATATAGTTTGATAGCTAGATACCTAGCTAGGAGACAACCGGGCTCACCGCTTGCCTGGTCCATATTCTTTTTGGAGGGTCAACGAAGAAGTGTATATTTTTGGTTTGACAAAATCCTTACGGAAGATCATCTTATTGTTCCCACACAACACCTTCTTCCTCATTATGATGTTCTGTTTCCCAAATTTGTAACACCAACCGATCCTCTTGCCATTACATGCACAACACCTTTCGTCTCACTACGATGCTTTTGCTTGTGATTGCCTTGTCTAGGTCAACTTTTGGAGGTCTGCTTGTGGATCATAAATCTAGTTGGTCAAGCTTTGTTATGCTTTGCAGAACAAACTTTACCATCAGACTACACTTACTTTTGTGTAGATGAATTGTGTTTGCGAGTTGAACTTATTTTGTAAGTCGTTGACACACAAAAGTAATTGGTCTGTCTGGTAAGGAACGTGAACGAACTCCAGAAGAGATGTATAAGTCTGGGTTTTTATTTGTTAACCAATGGGTTGTTATGCATGTCAACCTCTTTTATATTCCCCTCCCCCCCCCACACAAAAAAACTTAAGCAAATAATTGATTCTCACTTTGCGGTCCCTAATCAATGATCAATAGTGTTGCGGTGAACTTATTTTGTAAGCCCGTTTGGTAAAGTAGATTACATGTAAGCTAAGACTAAAAAGGAGTGCATAAATCTGGAGATAGCACTACAACATGATGAAAGAACAAAGTATGGAGCGGACCGAAGTCCCACTCAAGCAAACAGAGTCACACCACAACTCCACAACAGAGGCATGAGTGTGTCTGGTTCTCGAGGTGGTTGTGCAGGAAAAAAGAACACAATATTTTCTTCTTGTTTCGGCCCACAATCAAACAACGACAAACTATAAACCCAAATATCATGAAACCACACATGCTAGCTTTCAACCACAGCGGCATCAATGCCAAGTTGGTGGCTAAGGACAACATGCTCACCATCCTGGCACAACTCTCCTCGGCATGTGCACACACGCATACTCTTTTCAAATATTGTAGTGCACCATTGAGTTACTCAACTAAGTGTAGGCATACTTTACACACAGTGTCAGTGTAGTTCTAAGTTCTCATCCATAGCTCGTCCTCTATTTATTGTATTATGTAGAAGAATATTAACATGATAAAAAGATTATTTTATCTAAAAAACTCAAATTATATTCACCATAATAGGGCTATAGTGGCAGTTCATACCCTTCAGCTATGTTTAGACCCTTTTGGTATGTGTTACTCGCACTGTTCAAGATATCTTCTGATATTCCGATAAATCGGCCGATTTATCGCTTACCATTGTCTGTCCGATAAGATAAATCGGCCGATAAATCAGCCGATATGGCGATAAATCGGCCGATATGCCGATAAACTGGCCGATTTACTCCTTACCATGGGTCGACCGATAAGTTCCCGATAAGCGATATCCCCAACATTGGTTACTCGATACAACTTGTATGTTGATGGTCGTTGAAAATTGAGGTATGCTCAACGAGCACACACACACACACACACACTAGTACAATCCAACTAACCATTCTTATAAAGGCATGCACAACGGTTTTGGGTGAGTCGTTTCTCTTCCATGTCACCAAGACCACTAGCTCTGACTTAAACCACTTGGAACATCAAGCCGCCTGAAATAAAAAAACACGTTCCGGTGATTGGACCAGTTTATGGTTGTGGATCGTGGGCAGCTCCTGTATCTTCTGACATGGGGTCCAAGTCCATCAGGTGTGTTTCCTTCCAAAAATAACTTCTCCAGTTGATTTCGTTCCGTTTCGACTCCGTCTGATATTCCTTTTCTTCAAAACACTGAAATAGGCATAAAACAACAAATCTGGGCTGGGCCTCCGATTAATAGGTTAGTCCCAAAAATAATATAAAAGTGGATAATAAAACCCATTATTGCCTAAAACAGTAGATAATATAGCATGGAGCAATCAAAATTATAGATACGTTGGAGACGTATCAAGCATCCCCAAGCTTCTGCTCGTCCACGAGTAGGTAAATGATAAAAAGATAATTTTTGATGTGGAATGCTAGTTGGCATAATTTCAATGTAATTCTTCTTACTTGTGGCAAGAATATTCAGATCCATAAGATTCAAGACAAAAGTTCATATTGACATAGAAACAATAATACTTCAAGCATACTAACAAAGCAATCATGTCTTGTCAAAATAACATGGCCAAAGAAAGTTATCCCTACAAAATCATATAGTCTGGCTATGCTCCATCTTCACCACACAAAATATTTAAATCATGCACAACCCCGATTACAAGCCAAGCAATTGTTTCATACTTTTGATGTTCTCAAACGTTTTCAATCTTCATGCAATACATGAGCGTGAGCCATGGATATAGCACTATAGGTAGAATAAAATGGTAGTTGTGGAGAAGACAAAAAAGGGAGAAGATAGTCTCACATCAACTAGGCATATCAACGGGCTATGGAGATGCCCATTAATAGATATCAATGTGAGTGAGTAGGGATTGCCATGCAACGGATGCACTAGAGCTATAAATGTATGAATGCTCAACAAAAGAAACTAAGTGGGTGTGCATCCAACTTGCTTGCTCACGAAGACCTAGGGCACTTGAGGAGGCCCATCATTGGAATATACAAGCCAAGTTCTATAATGAAAGATTCCCACTAGTATATGAAAATGACAAAACAAGAGACTCTCTATATGAAGAACATGGTGCTACTTTGAAGCACAATATATGAGACTCGCTATATGAAGAACATGGTGCTACTTTGAAGCACAAGTGTGGAAAAAGGATAGTAGCATTGCCCCTTTTTTTTATTTTTTTTATTTGGCCTTTCCTTTTTTATTTGGCCTTTATTTTTTTATTTGGCCTTTCTTTTTTATGGCCTTTCTCTTTTTTCTTTTTTTTGGGACAATGCTCTATTGAATGATGATCATCACACTTCTATTTATTTACAACTCAATGATTACAACTTGATACTAGAACAAGATATGACTCTATATGAATGCCTCCAGCGATGTACCGGGATGTGCAATGAATCAAGAGTGACAAGTATGAAAGAATTATGAACGGTGGCTTTGCCACAAATACAATGTCAACTACATGATCATGCTAAGCAATATGACAATGATGGAGTGTGTCATAATAACCGGAACAGTGGAAAGTTGCATGGCAATATATCTCAGAATGGCTATGGAAATGCCATAATAAGTAGGTATGGTGGCTGTTTTGAGGAAGGTTATGGTGGGTTTATGGTACCGGCGAAAGTTGTACGGTACTAGAGAGGCTAGCAATGGTGGAAGGGTGAGAGTGCGTATAATCCATGGACTCAACATTAGTCATAAAGAACTCACATACTTATTGCAAAAATCTATTAGTTATCGAAACAAAGTACTACGCGCATGCTCCTAGGGGGATAGATTGGTAGGAAAAGACCATCGCTCGTCCCCGACCGCCACTCATAAGGAAGACAATCAATAAATAAATCATGCTCTGCCTTCGTTACATAATGGTTCACCATACGTGCATGCTACGGGAATCACAAACTTCAATACAAGTATTTCTCAAATTCATAACTACTCAACTAGCATGACTCTAATATCACCATCTCCATATCTCAAAACAACTATCAAGTATCAAACTTCTCATAGTATTCAACACACTCATAAGAGAATTTTATTATTCTTGAATACCTAGCATGTTAGGATTTTTAAGCACATTACCATGCTATTTAAGACTCTCAAAATAATATAAGTGAAGCATGAGAGTTCATCTATTTCTTCAAAATAAAATTATGACCATGCTCTAAAAGATATAAGTGAAGCACTAGAGCAAATGACAAACTACTCCGAAAGATATAAGTGAAGATCAATGAGTAGTCGAATAATTATGCAACTATGTGAAGACTCTCTAACATTTAATAATTTCAGATCTTGGTATTTTATTCAAACATCAAGCAAATCAAAAGAAAATGGCATTCTAAGAATACAAACATCATGTGAAGAAGCAAAAACTTAGGATCAACCGGTACTAACCGATAGTTGTTGAAGAAGAAAGGTGGGATGCCAACCGGGGCATCCCCAAGCTTAGACGCTTGAGACTTCTTGAAATATTATCTTGGGGTGTCTTGGGCATCCCCAAGCTTGAGCTTTTGTGTCTCCTTAATTCCTCTCATATCACGGTCTCCTTAAATCTCAAAAGCTTCATCCACACAAAACTCAACAAGGACTCGTGAGATAAGTTAGTATAAACCATTGCCAAAACCTTATCATACTCTACTGTAGCAAATCCCTAAAATTATTATTCAACATTGAATACTAAATGCCTATGCATATTTAATAGTACTATCCTCAAATAGAATCATTAAAGAAGCAAACATATGCAAACAATGCAAACATAACAGCAATCTGCCTAAACAGGATAGTCTGTAAAGAATGCTGCAACATCCATACTTCCCTAGCTCCAAAAATTATGAAAGAAAATTCACACTGTAGTAAATTTATCAGAGCTTAATATGCAAAAGGTTTCAACATTTTATCACATTCTGACTTTTCTAGGGAATTATTGCAACAGCGGTAAACTTTTTGTTTTCAAACAGCAACATGTATACTTGTAACATAGGCATAGTAAAGGCTATCAATGCCAATTTTATTAAAATAAAAGATGCAAAACATTGTTCTAAATAACAGCAAGCAAATCCTAACAAAATAAATTGGCGCTCCAAGCAAAACGCAAATCATGTGGTAAATAAAAATATAGCTCCAAGTAAAGTTACCGATGAACGAAGACGAAAGAGGGGATGCCTTCCGGGGCATCCCCAAGCTTAGGCTCTTGGTTGTCCTTGAATATTACCTTGGGGTGCCTTGGGAATCCCCAAGCTTAGGCTCTTTCCACTCCTTATTCCATAGTCCATCGAATCTTTACCCAAAACTTGAAAACTTCACAACACAAAACTTAACAAAAAACTCGTAAGCTCCGTTAGTATAAGAAAATAAATCACCACTTCAAGATACTATAATGAACTCATTCTTTATTTATATTGGTGTTAAACCTACTGTATTCCAACTTCTCTATGGTTTATAAACTATTTTACTAGCCATAGATTCATCAAAATAAGTAAACAACACATGAAAAACAGAATCTGTCAAAAACAGAACAGTCTCTAGTAATCTGGTCAAACGTATACTTCTGAAACTCATAAAATTCTCAAATAAATTGCTGGACCTGAGGAATTTATCTATTAATAATATGCAAAAAGAATTAACTAAATATAACTTTCCAAATAAAAATGGCAGCAATTCTCGTGAGGGCTAAAGTTTCTGTTTTTACAGCATGATCAACAAGACTTTCCCCAAGTCTTCCCAAAGGTTCTACTTGGCACAAACACTAATTAAAAGCATAAAACCACATCTAAACAGAGGCTAGATGAATTATTTATTACTAAACAGGAGCAAAAAGCAAGGAACAAAAATAAGTTTGGGTTGCCTCCCAACAAGCGCTATCGTTTAACGCCCCTAGCTAGGCATGATGATTTCAATGATGCTCACATAAAAGATAAGAATTGAAACATAAAGAGAGCATCATGAAGAATATGACTAGCACA
The DNA here is from genome assembly GCF_018294505.1 of Triticum aestivum. Classification (NCBI taxonomy): domain Eukaryota; kingdom Viridiplantae; phylum Streptophyta; class Magnoliopsida; order Poales; family Poaceae; genus Triticum; species Triticum aestivum. Next base: position 577,037,904 of record NC_057809.1, on the reverse strand, counting down.
TTTAAGTCTAACATGCTTCCTATGCATAGGGATTTTGTGAGCAAACAACTTGTGGGGACAAGAATCAACTTGCATAGGATGGTAAAACAAGCATAACTTCAAAATTTTAAGCACATAGAGAGGAAACTTGATATTATTGCAATTCCTACAAGCATATGTTCCTCCCTCATAATAATTTTCAGTAGAATCATGAATGAATTCAACAATATAACCAGTACCTAAAGCATTCTTTTCATGATCTACAAGCATAGAAAATTTACTACTCTCCACATAAGCAAAATTCTTCTCATTAATAGTAGTGGGAGCAAACTCAACAAAGTAACTATCATGGGATTGAAAATTGAAATCAAGATGACAAGTTTCATTGTTATTATTCTTCTTTAAAGCATGCGTGTCATCACAATAATAATCATAAGTAGGAGGCATGCTATCATCATAATAAATTTGCTCATCAAAACCCGGGGGACAAAATATCATCTTCATCAAACATAGCTTCCCCAAGCTTGTGGCTTTGCATATCATTAGCATCATAGATATTCAAGGAATTCATACTGAAAACATTGCAATCATGCTCATCATTCAAATATTTAGAGCCAAACATTTTATAGATTTCTTCTTCTAGCACTTGAGCACAATTATCCTTTCCATCATACTCACGAAAGATATTAAAAAGGTGAAGCGTATGAGACAAACTCAATTCCATTTTTTATAGTTTTCTTTTATAAACTAAACTAGTGATAAAACAAGAAACTAAAAGACTCGATTGCAAGATCTAAAGATATACCTTCAAGCACTCACCTCCCCGGCAACGGCGCCAGAAAAGAGCTTGATGTCTACTACACAACCTTCTTCTTGTAGACGTTGTTGGGCCTCCAAGTGCAGAGGTTTGTAGGACAGTAGCAAATTTCCCTCAAGTGGATGACCTAAGGTTTATCAATCCGTAGGAGGCGTAGGATGAAGATGGTCTCTCTCAAGCAACCCTACAACCAAATAACAAAGAGTCTCTTGTGTCCCCAACACACTCAATACAATGGTAAATTGTATAGGTGCACTAGTTCAGCGAAGAGATAGTGAAACAAGTGGTATATGGACAGTAGATAAAGGTATTTGTAATCTGAAATAATAAAAACAGCAAGTGAAACAAGTGGTATACGGACAGTAGATAAAGGTATTTGTAATCTGAAATAATAAAAACAGCAAGGTAGCAAGTGATAAAAGTGAGTGTAAACGGTATTGCAATGCGTGGAAACAAGGCCTAGGGTTCATACTTTCGCTAGTGTAAGTTCTCTCAACAATGATAACATAATTGGATCACATAACTATCCCTCAACATGCAAGAAAGAGTCACTCTAAAGTCACTAATAGCGGAGAACGAACGAAGAGATTATGCTAGGGTACGAAACCACCTCAAAGTTATTCTTTCCAATCAATCCGTTGGGCTATTCCTATAAGTGTCACAAACAGCCCTAGAGTTCGTACTAGAATAACACCTTAAGACACAAATCAACCAAAACTCTAATGTCACCTAGATACTCCAATGTCACCTCAAGTATCCGTGGGTATGATTATACGATATGCGTCACACAATCTCAGATTCATCTATTCAACCAACACAAAGGACCTCAAAGAGTGCCCCAAAGTTTCTACCGAAGAATCACGACGAAAACATGTGCCGACCCCTATGCATAGGTTCCCAATGTCACGAAACCCGCAAGTTGATCACCAAAACATACATCAAGTGGATCAATAGAATAACCCATTGTCACCACGGTTATCCCACGCAAGACATACATCAAGTGTTCTCAAATCTATAAAGACTCAATCCGATAAGATTACTTCAAAGGGGAAACTCAATTCATTACAAGAGAGAAGAGGGGGGAATAAACATCATAGGATCCAAATATAATAGCAAAGCTCACGATACATCAAGATCGTATCATCTCAAGAACACAAGAGAGAGAGAGAGATCAAACACATAGCTACTGGTACATACCCTCAGCCCCGAGGGAGAACTACTCCCTCCTCGTCATGGAGAGCGCCGGGATGATGAAGATGGCCACCGTAGAAGGATTGCCCCCTCCGGTAGGGTGCTAGAACAGGGTCCCGATTGACTTTTGGTGGCTTCTGGCGGCGGAATTCCCGATCTATGTTCCGTTCTGGAAGTTTTAGGTCACGTAGGTATATATGGGTGCAGGAGGTATGTCAGGGGAGCCACGAGGGCCCCACGAGACAGGGAGGCGCGCCCTAGGGGGGTGGGCGTGCGCCCCACCCTCGTGGGCAGCTCCCGTATCTTCTGACGTGGGGTCCAAGTCCATCAGGTGTGTTTCCTTCCAAAAATAACTTCTCCAGTTGATTTCGTTCCGTTTCAACTCTGTCTGATATCCCTTTTCTTCAAAACACTGAAATAGGCATAAAACAGCAAATCTGGGCTGGGCCTCCGGTTAATAGGTTAGTCCCAAAAATAATATAAAAGTGGATAATAAAGCCCATTATTGCCTAAAACAGTAGATAATATAGCATGGAGCAATCAAAAATTATAGATACGTTGGAGACGTATCAAGAGTCTGCTGATTTTGACCATCCCTCTACAACCATCTTTTTCAGAGCAGATAACAGACAACATCTCGTTGACAATGATATGGTATTGGTTAGGCTGCTGTAAGCACGGGGAGCTCGACCAGCAAGCTCCGCCCAAGAACTAGCTAGTGCCATAGCAGAAATATGTTATGTTGTAGTTAACCATGGTGGAAGGAGGAATTGCGTTGATATTCCTTGGCACAAGCTCTTTTATTTGCCGAAAGTGCAACAGTTATGTGCAGCCAACAATGAGATCACAGGGTGATGTTTACACTCATAAAGAGGGTGCAGAACCCCGATCCCTCCCACTCCCAAAACCCAATGACCATTGTTTGGAGCATATAATATCCACTAACCGCACAAACTGCAGGTCTATCTACATCATTTGTTCCACTCAATGATTGACATACATACATGTTTATGCTCCACAATTAGACCTCTTCCAATGCAAAGGTGCTTAGATGAGGTGCTAAGTGCATTAAATACCTTAGCAACTCAACTCCTCAATGCATAGGTGCTTAACTTGTTGTTGCTAAGCACACTTTATTTAATGAGTTAGCACCTAAAGTCTTTCATGCATTGGCCAAATTGCTTCATTTAAGTGGTTTGCCTAGGTTCTCGCGCTTGGCATTGGTTCTTCTTGGGGTCACCAAAGTACTCTCTCCCCTTCTTAAATGTTGTGCCATGTCATTTTTTTGCTTATGTGGCATGCTTAGCACTCGTCCATGGTGGAGCACTGGGAAGAGCCTTATATAGCCTCGCCTATGCTTCACTTCCTTCTCGCGGCTATTGAGGTATGCTCAGTAGCCTTTCAATTTTTAGTCAGTACAATATTGAATACTAGATCTTTTTCTTGTCTAGTATTTGTACCACCAATAGATAGTTATTCCATCAGTCTCACCAAACGAGTCGGTACTACTCCCTCCTTTCCGGTTTATTGGGACCCAGGGGCGGAACTAGGGTAAAAATGTCCTGGTGTCCCATGTACACTATATGTATTAATTTCAAGTAATAATATGTATAACGTTAACTACTTTGGACAAAGTTTCTTGCTTTTCTTGGAATGTGGATTTTAAGGCATGTGAGGAGTAGGTGAACGATACATTTATGCAAGAGATTGCAATCAACCATGAATATATTCAGGTGCGACAACGAAAATTCTTACCAAATAAAATGTCTCACTTGAAATATCATTGACAATTGAACAATAAATTGCCAAAGGCTTCAAGCTATGAATAAAATACCCTCAGGACTGAAAAATACTACATTACATCTGGGTTCCCTATAAAAATAAATCACTTAATTAGTAGCTATCAAAGTAATATGTTTATAATGATGCATAAAATTAAAGAACCATACATCTTAAGTGGGGTTTTGCGTTCTTTTATGGCCTCAAAGCAGTCAATTGCTAAATCACTGGTAATTTTCAGAAATTTTGTTCATGCCACAGGCCAACATTCTCATCATGTATTGAGGTGTTCCTTTTTGAAACATTTCCATTTACTCCTCCATTTTGGCAATTATTTTTTTGTGATATACTTCCAATCTATTCATTCTCAATCATGGTAGTACACGGCATGAGAGACCATGGCCTGCATATTGGAGCGAACGAGACCAGCGAGCTGGGCTATGTAAGCCGAAGATGTAGTATAGGTCCCTCCATTAGTGAGCTTCCACATAATAGAATCATTGACTCCCGGTTGGATGGTGACATTGGCTATCATTCCCCACAGCATGGTGAATTGTTGAATGTGTTCAAGCGTCATCCCATGTTGGGTGTCAATGTGAGTGGCCAAAACATTATCCCCAATCACCTTGCTCATTATGGCCCCTTTTTTCCTTGAAATCTCAAAGATTTTTGGTGCAATATCTGTGGGCCTCAACCCCTCTAACCAAGATGACTCCTAGAATTTTGCAATTGTCCCATCACCAATAGTAACCTTAGTAGCTGCTGCGAAGAGGTCCATGTCGTCCTTGTTGCACGGCGTCTCCATGCCGCACCAAGCTCTTGGAGTGGCATCCCATCCAAGCCAAAGCCATCGCAAACGGAGCGCAGTAGCAAACTTCGCAAGGTTAAGAATACATAGTCCCCCAAACTCCTTGGGTTTGCACACTTGCTCCCAATTGATTTTGCATTTACCACCGGACACCTTGTCAGAGCCAGCCCAAAGATAGGCTCGCCTCAAGCGATCAATCCTCATAAGCACCTCCATCGGAAGGTCAAGCGATGTAAGTTGATAGATTGCCACCGCCGTGAGGATTGCCTTGACTAGGGTCATGCGGCCACATTTCTCCCTCTCCATGGTGCAAGCTTCCTGGCGGCTTTATCTTCTAAATGTTGCAGGTGGACCCTCCTTAACCTTTTGATCGCGAGTGGCAGACCTAGGTATCGGATGGGGAAGGATGAACGACAAGCTGGGAAGGACTTCATGATGTCATCAAGGTCAATGCTCTCACATCGGATAGGCGCAACAAGGCTCTTAGCGCAGTTTGTGACCAAGCCAGTAGACTCACCAAAGCAGGCAAGTGTAGTGGTGAGTGTTGGTGTCAAAATCGGCGGATCTCGGGTAGGGGGTCCCGAACTGTGCGTCTAGGCCGGATGGTAACAGGAGGCAAGGGACACAAAGTTTTACCCAGGTTCGGGCCCTCTTGATGGAGGTAAAACCCTACGTCCTGCTCAATTGATATTGATGATATGGGTGTTACAAGAGTAGATCTACCACGAGATCAGAGAGGCTAAACCCTAGAAGCTAGCCTATGGTATGATTGTATGTTGTGATTGTTGTCCTACGGACTAAAAACCCTCCGGTTTATATAGACACCGGAGAGGGTTAGGGTTACACAAGGTCGGTTACAAAGGAGGAGATATCCATATACGTATTGCCTAGCTTGTCTTCCACGCCAAGTAGAGTCCCATCCGGACACGAGACGAAGTCTTCAATCTTGTATCTTCATAGTCTAACAGTCCGGCCAATGGAGATAGTCCGGCTGTCTGGAGACCCCCTAATCCAAGACTCCCATAGTAGCCCCTGAACCAGGCTTCAATGACGATGAGTCTGGCACGCGGTTGTCTTCGGCATTGCAAGGCGGGTTCCTTCTTCGAATACATCACAGAAGAATTTGAATACGAGGATAGTGTCCGACCCTCCAAAATAAGTTCCACATTCCACCATAGAGAGAATAATGCTTTTGCAGATCTAATCCGCTAGCTTGCTTTGGCAACATGATGTTACGTCATGGCCCGGTAATTATTTGAACCATTTCTTTTAACCAGCCACGCACATAACGCGAGGTAGTTTTTCGACACGTCTTGTCAAAGCAGAGATCGTGTCCCCCTATTACGGGATTCTCATCAATACGGGCATGGGTAACCCAACCGCGCCATCAATTACGGCGCTTGGGGGATAAGCAAGTTTTACTAGGCAAGTGGGGACATTTAATTTCGTCCGCCCATATAAAGGGATAAGGATTCACCTTTCTATCCACGCCTTCTTCCTCCTCTGCTCATCCGATCCCGCATACTCGAGCTCTAGCGCCCAAGCTCTCACTTCCACGTCAACCTTCTCCAACCATGTCCGGAGCGGGAGGCAAGTGGATGGTCTCCTCCGTCACGGAGGGAGACGTCAAGAAACTGAGGAGAGCCGGATACCTGCACGATGACATCGCGCATCGGCTCCCAGATGAGGGACAACTCATCCCCACCCGCGAGCCCCATGAGAGGGTGGTATTCCTCACTCATTTCCTCCATGGACTGGGATTTCCTCTCCATCCCTTCATCCGGGGGCTCATGTTTTATTACGGCCTGGATTTCCATGATCTGGCCCCGAACTTCATCCTCAACTTCTTGGCGTTTATCGTCGTGTGCGAGGCCTTCCTTCGCATCAAGCCCCACTTCGGCTTATGGCTGAAGACCTTTAATGTCAAGCCGAAGGTAGTGAGCGGCCGCCAGGAGGAGTGCGGAGGCGCCATGGTGGGCAAGATGCCCAACATCACATGGCTCGAGGGAAACTTCGTGGACACCATAAAGGGGTGGCAATCGGGGTGGTTCTATATCACCGAGCCGCGCGACCCCGCATGGGTAGCGGCCCCCGAGTTCCGATCTGGCATCCCCATGTGGCTCACCTCCTGGAAAGAGAAGGGCCTGTCCTGGGGTAATTCAAAAGAGCTGACCGGACTCCAGTCATGTATTCAGAACATGGTGGATAAGAAGCTCAAGCTTGTCAACATAGTCCAGGTTATGCTCGTTCGCCGGATACTCCCGTGCCAACAACGGGAGTTTACCTTGTCGGAGTTCAATCCGGCGCAGCACCGAACTCTGAACAGGCTCTTCGACACGACTCATGAAGATGCCTGGAGGGTGCTGTTCAAGGGCGCCGTGGTCCCTCCCCCCATTACTGAGGATCGCGGATTCAGCGCGAAGCGCCACGCCAGTGCGGTAAGTTGTTTTACCTCTTACAGGATATTTGTTATATATATATTGGTTCTATGCAGGATCTAAACTCCCATAATTTTGACACGACTGGCAGAAAATGGCCGGACAGATCGACTGTCCGGCTCCCTTGCCCGAAGGCCCCGCAGACGCTCTTCTGACGAAGATGCTGACTCCGGCCCCTTATAAGGTGCCGGAGAAGACCAAGAAGGCCAAGGGAGCTCGAAAGAGTTCCCGACGCTAGGCGTCGTCAGACTCACCGTCCGATGACTCTGCGGTGCACTCTTCCCCCGAAGACGAGGAAGAGGAAGAGGAGGCTCCCGCACCGACTGGGGGAGACAAGAAAAGGAAGGCCGCCCCAACTGGGGAGGACGAAGGGTCCAAGCAGGGAAGGACGCTCCTTCCGGACAGCTCCACCGCCGCCGACGAAAGTGAAGACGAGTGGTTGCCTAGGGGCAAGCCCCAAGGGAGATCGTAAGTATTCGGATACCAAAGATTCCTTTGTCGCATTGCTTTCCCTAACGCCGAACTCAATTGTGCAGGCCGTCCCGAGCCAATATCGAGGTATCCTCGGACGGCTCCCTGGGCGCGTCGGACATGGATAGCGATCCAGTCCCGACGGCCACCTCCCCTCATCCGGCCGACGACACCGAGGTGCTGTCTCAAGAGGCACTGGATCGGGGGGGAAAGTCCCGGAGGCGCCTCAAGGCGACCTTCCGGACTCCAGGAGCCGAGGGGACGGGGTCCCGGAAGCTCCGAGTTCGGCGCTCAGCCGAACACCGCGCCAGACCCTCCAACGGATCCGAGCTCGGGCAGGCGGTCCCCTTCTAAGGAGGGTGAGACACCAGTGCCGGTGACCTCTGTCCACCCAGAGGCGCCGAACACTATGTTGGAAGCACTTCGCAGCGCTTCCATCGAGGAGGAGCACCGCACTATCATGAATGCGGTGATCCAGCAGGTTCAGTCCGTGAAGAGCGGATTGACTGAAGCCTGTACTAGCCTTCTAACAGGCTTCGAGGTAAGTATTTTAAAATGTAGTAGAAGTGTTACCGCATAGACAGTAGCCCCTGATGCTGTGTTCGGTGTTCACAAAGAAAAGCCGAACAGAGGATCAAATAATATCGTAGGAGTCTAATATAAGTATGTCAATATGCATATGCAGGCTTCACTGCTGGCGTCCGCCGCACTAACTGCGGAGGTCGCCGTGCTGAAGGAGGCCCTCGAGGGGTCCCAGAAAGAGCTCGGCCTTGCTAAGAGGCAGCTCGACGAGAACAAGGGTAAGTAATACCCCGTATGTAGATGAGAAAAAAGGACGCGGTTGCTAAATGACAGGATCATTGTATGTTTGCCAGGGGCCACGACCGAGGTGGTGACCCTGAAGCAAGCGTTGTCCCAGGCCGAAGAAAAGGCGGCCCAGGAGCGCACCGAGCGAGAGAGGCACGAGGCTCGAGTGGGCGAGGTGCAGCAAGAGCTCCAAGCTCTCATGACGAAGCACGAGGCATTGGAGCTTGACTTGAAGATGAGAGAGTCTGAGCTTGCCGCGGCCCGTGAGAGCGCGAAGAGTGCCAAGGCCGAGGCCCAGAAGGCCCTTCAGGAGATCGATGCGATGAAGAATATAGCGGCGGGTAAGGCTTTCTATATGCAAAGCAAGCATGCAAGGGTGAATTACCGATTACTTACCCGAATCCGGAGCTCTTCAGGAGCATTCGCAGATTTGCCCCGCAGTGTGTCCGATGCCGCACTATTCTACCAGGCCGAGGACGGAAGCTCGACAGAGAAGCTATTCTGGTCTCAGTATGCTGAGGCCGAACATCTGGTGCCAATGAGCGACCAGCTGAAGCAGATGGCCGAGCTACACAAGGCGGCCAATCAGGCCATGAAGGGCTTCATAGTCCGGTTTTGGCCTGTCGACGCCCTTCCGAACAGCTTCTTCGGCCTGGTGAGGCGGCTTGTGGATGCCTGCCCACGGCTGGAGGTCGTCAAGCGATCCGTCTGCATTGAAGGTGCACACCGGGCCTTCGCCCGTGTGAAAACGCAGTGGGTCAAGCTAGACGCCGTGAAGCTTATCAAGGAGGGGCCGCCGGAGGGCAAGGAGCACCGCCACCCCGAGATGTACTACGAGGGTGTTCTGTCGGGCGCCCGTCTTATCGCGGATGAGTGTTCACAAAATGTAATATTTGAATGAGACTTGCTCATTTTTTATCCTGTGTAATGAAAACTTGTTTCATATGCGGTATGCAACGCTTGTGTGAATTTAAAATATTACCTTCTGTTTGGCTATTTATCCAATCTGAGAGATGGCTAGTCCTCGGCTTTTGCCCCCATGCCACGAGTGTCGGGGTGTTCGGGATAAACCTGAGCACTCCTGTTCCCATGTTTGGGTCCTTCGAGGGAGGTTCTCAGCACAACCAATAAGGCAACCGGACTAATAATGCTTTATCACTCTCACTTAGCCATAGAATTCTATAATTTTAAATTTCGGTGAAGCCCCTGGTATTCGGAAGGCCGAATTCGGGGCGCGATACACGCCTGGAAGCCGGATGGAGCCGGCCCTCGCCCTAAGCGGCATAAGTCTTTAGGGACTCGAAAAACCTCGCCGAACAGCGACCAGTCTCTCGCCTTATCATGACAGTCAGTTTTAGCTTTCTCTACTGAGGTGCTCGGCCCGGCAGAACCGGGGCACAATCGCAGTAGTTCTCCTAGCGCTACCTTAGCCGATAGAGCGGAACGTAAGGTACCAAAACATAGGAGCCGGGCAAACCCAACATTTGACCAAAGACATGATTCGGAGCTGATGCATATAATGCTATAAGTTCGGGCTGCCGCACTTGTGAAAGTGTTCGGACTTTTCACACCGTATTGTGGGTACGTAAGCCCCTGGTGCATTGGTTGTACCAGAGTGTGCGGTTGCTAGGCGTCATTAATGAACACATAGATATGTATACATATAACAAAAATGCGATAATAATTGTAATGTGATGCATTGTATATTAAAAAATTGTATTAAAGCAGAGTGATACAGATAGTGTAATTAGCAAAAGAGTAGGACTATGTCCCTTCCAAGGGCGAGCTGAGGAATTATGTGAAATCTGTAATCCACCTAGGAATTCCGTAGTCGTCGGCCTCCTTGGTTGCTGTATCATGTGTTCGGCAATAGAGCTGCCGGATAGAGTTTCCAGAGATTGAAGTCCTAAAAGAAAAAGAAAAATAACCAAATGGGGAGCCCCTGGTGCGGTTTAGGCCGCGTTTTGGGACGTGCCGTAGTTGTGCCTCCCCCTCCCCATCTGTGCCCATGGTATTTTTAATGCGTAATGATGTACGCGCGGCACGAACAACGTCGTTGGGCTGGGATTGGGGTGACCGTCGTATTGCTACGCGAGCTCAGATCGCGCCAGGCGGTCTATTTGCCGATTGCCCCGAGCGCGCTTGAAGGTGTCCGGGCTTTGAAACGCCGAACTGGTAGATTGCCTTCCTGAAAGTTGTCGAGGAATGCGGCTTCCAGATCTTCCCAACAGCTAATGGAGTCTGCTGGCAAGCTATTAAGCCAATGTCGTGCTGGTCCTTTGAGTTTTAGTGGGAGGTACTTGATGGCATGTAAGTCATCACCGCGGGCCATGTGGATGTGGAGGAGGAAGTCCTCAATCCATACCGCGAGATCTGTTATGCTGTCGTATGATTCAATGTTTACAGGTTTGAAACCTTCTGGGAATTGATGTTCCATTACTTCGTCTGTGAAGCATAAGGGGTGTGCGGCACCTCTGTATTGGGCTATATCGCGACCCAGCTCGTATGGGTCCTGCCCGCTGTGTTCGGCCCGGCCAGATTTGCTTTTACTGTATCCGGTGTGACGTTTACCGTCTCGTAGAGTGGTGCGCCCTCGTGATCCGTAGATCGATCTTGAGTGCTTTGCTTTGTCCTCCAATATGTCTCGCAGGTCTGGCGTATCTCCCCATGCCTTTTTATTTGGATGGCGTTGGGGTGGAGGCTGAGCTTTCGGTAGGAATGTCTCTCTATCGCGGCCACGAGGTGGTCGGTCAGCCGTATCATATGCTTCTTCCTCCAGTCGGGGTAGTAACCTGCGCCTTGGGTAACTCTTGGACGGTCGCTCGAGTTTATATTCCTCGACTGCGAGGACTTCAGTCCATTTGTTAGCTAGCAGATCTTGATCAGCTTGAAGTTGCTGTTGCTTTTTCTTCAGGCTATTTGCCGTGGCCATAAGCCTGCGCTTGAAGCGCTCTTGTTCGACGGGATCCTCTGGTACGGCGAATTCATCTTCGGCAAGGCTTACCTCGTCTTTGGAGGGGGCATGTAATTGTCATCCTCCTCCTCTCCACCAGCCGCTCTCTCAGGAGAGCTGGCACCTTCATCCTCCTGATCTAACTCTTGTTGGAGGGGGTTTTCGTTGTCTTCGGCGCTATCCGGAGTGTTATTATCTCCTGTGCCGGTATCACCACTTTTGCTTTGGCGGGACTTAGAGCGGCGCCGGTGACGTCGGCGCTTGGGTTGCTTCTTGGAGGGGTCATCCTCCGCTATCTCGTTGTCGTTGCCTTCATTGGGTGTATCCACCATGTATATGTCATACGACGAGGTGGCTTTCCAGTGCCCTATAGGTGCTGGTTCATGTTCGTTTCCTACATCGTCGTCCATACCGTCAATGTCTTCAGAGTCGAAGTCGAGCGTGTCGGTTAAATCATCGACAGTGGCTACAAAGTGGGTGGCGGGTGGGCGTCGAATTTCTTCGTCGTCGCATCCCAGTCCTATTGGCCATAATTCGGCCAGGGCTCTCCTGACAAAGAGAGAGAGACCTTAGTGAATTCAGAATATCGCCGAAGGGCGAGTGCTGAAAGATATCCGCGGTGATGAATTCCATGATCGGCACCCACTCGGATTCGATTGGCAGGGGCGCGGATGGTTCGGGGTCCGGAAGAGAGTCCGGCACCTTGGAGTCACGGGCTGCGCAGAGGATTATGCTGGTGTTTGGCTCGATCGCCGTCGAGACTGCAGCCCCTGAGGCGGTGTCTAGCCACCCGTCCTCGATTGGCGCAGTTGACTCCGAGCTAAGGGTCGGAGCTAGTGTGGGCGCGGCCTCTGGAGTACCGTCCGGTGGCAGAGCTAGGTCATGCCCATCGAGACAGTGCGGCGCGCTCGGCTATGGCTCGAATCCGTCAAAGATCAAGTTTCCGTGGATGTCGGCCGTGTAGTTCAAACTTCCAAATCTGACCTGATGGCCAGGGGCGTAGCTTTCAATCTGCTCCAGATGGCCAAGCGAATTAGCCCGCAGTGCAAAGCCGCCAAATACGAAGATCTGTCCGGGGAGAAAAGTCTCACCCTGGGCCGCATCGCTACCGATGATAGTAGGAGCCATCAAGCCTAACGGCGACGACACAGGGGAACTCTCAATGAAAGCACCAATGTCGGTGTCAAAACCGGCGGATCTCGGGTAGGGGGTCCCAAACTGTGCGTCTAGGCCGGATGGTAACAGGAGGCAAGGGACACAAAGTTTTACCCAGATTCGGGCCCTCTTGATGGAGGTAAAACCCTACGTCCTGCTCAATTGATATTGATGATATGGGTTTTACAAGAGTAGATCTACCACGAGATCAGAGAGGCTAAACCCTAGAAGCTAGCCTATGGTATGATTGTATGTTGTGATTGTTGTCCTACGGACTAAAAACCCTCCGGTTTATATAGACACCGGAGAGGGTTAGGGTTACACAAGGTCGGTTACAAAGGAGGAGATATCCATATACGTATTGCCTAGCTTGTCTTCCACGCCAAGTAGAGTCCCATCCGAACACGAGACGAAGTCTTCAATCTTGTATCTTCATAGTCTAACAGTCCGTCCAATGGAGATAGTCCGGCTCTCCGGAGACCCCCTAATCCAGGACTCCCACAGTGAGGAATTGAACATCCTCCTTTATAGGGGCATAGAAAACCATTGCATCATCGGTGTAGAGTGAAGCTCGAATGCCCGTGTGTCGACCACCAAGAGGGTGAAGCTTCCCTTGATCAGCGGTCTTGCTTAGAATATGGTGCAGCGGGTCGATGGCGAGCACGAAAAGCAAAGGGGACAACGGGTCACCCTGACGGAGGCCACAACCATGCTTTATCGGGTCTCCGGTAATCCCGTTAAGCATGACCTAAGAAGATGCCGAGGAGAGGAGGGTCGAGATCCATCCTCGGAAGCGGGCAGGGAGGCCATGATGATTGAGCATGTCCATCAAATAATCCCACCTAACAGAATCAAACGCCTTCTTGATGTCGAGCTTGAAGAGGAGCATTGGCCTTTTGATGTGGTGGAATCTTCTAGCCATATTTCGCACATACATGAAGTTGTCGTGAATGCTTCTTCTCTTGATGAATGCACTTTGCGCAATAGACACAATATTGTTCATGTGTGGAGCCAATCGAGTGGCAAGGATTTTGGCAATAAGTTTGGCCACGGCATGGATGAGACCAATGGGTCTGAAATCTGTGATGTCCTCAGCGCCAAATACATATGTAATACTACACAATAGAAATACGAGGCCCAACACGCATCCCATGGCATTTGTTAAGCTGGGAATTTAAGAGCATGTGAGCTCAGGTTCCAAATTACATTTTGCTACTACACTTGGTACTCGTAAAAATATTCCTCTACAGAATATGCTTATGGACATGCGATAGTTTTTGAGGGACGTGTGATATTTTTTTGCCAACTTTGTCCCTTGACCAAGTTATACAACTCCTATTGACTCCTAGTATTGATTAGATCTAAACCTATAGATCAAACCTGATGGATGACTCATATTTACCGATCCATACCGCAGAAGACCTTCTGTTATAATGTAAGTAAATTGTAACAATGATGGGAGTTATGATTGGCATCACCAATTATTCTTGGTAAATGTATTTATAGGACACTAATATATAATCAATTATCCGAAAGAAAAAATTAGGGGATTAAAATCCATATTGTTCTTCCTCATTTTTGCAATATACTAACGATTAAGAAAAACTTAGATGTGTCCATATTATCTTCCACACAGTTTACAAAAGCCACTATCTAACGAGGATATTTCTTTATCGCATCCCACCACCGTCCCCCACTACTACCTGCTGGCAGTGGTGGTTGCTTCTACCGCTAGGGAAGATAGGCGCCGAAGCCCGAAAGTGCTGGGAGAAAAGCTCGTCCAGCCTCACAATAGAAAATGACCGCAGGAGGAATCGCTTGGCTGCGGGAGCTGCTGCCAAGTGGAGGCGGCATGGGGACGACATGCATATCTGTGGCTTGGCAAACGGCTTTTGTAGCTCAGCCGATCCTCATCATCTCTCTACAAGTATCTTCTTGCAAGCATAAAACACACGGTATATCGTCTGACCATGACATGGCATCGGGCAAGCAATTGTAAGTATGGGGAGTCACAACGTCAATTGCCGACCAAGAACTACCTACTCTCGCGATAGAGTGTGTTGTAGTCAACCATGGTGCAAGGAGGAATTGCGGCGATATTCCTAGACACATGCTCTTTTGTTAGCCAAAAGTGCATCAAGTACGTGCACTGAACTACTAAACACCCGGGTGATCTTTGCACTCACAAAGAGGATGCAGAATCTCGATCCCTCTCACTCCTAAAAATCAATATGACAATTGTTTGGAGCATAATATCATATCCACTGACTGCACAAACTACAGGTCTATCTACATTATATGTTCCACTCAGTGGTTGATCCCCATACATGTCTCTGCTTCACAACTATATAGCCCCTCCTATGCTTCACTTCCTTCTCATGGTTACCAAGGTATGCTCATGAGCCTTTCAATTTTTGGGCAGTACAATATTAAACACTAATGAAAGCTTTTCCTATTTAGTATTTGTGCCGTCAGTACATTAGTTCATTCATCTCACCAAATGAGTTTGTACTGTTATCAGGAATCTTGTTATTAATTTCTAAGATATTTTCTACAATTTAAGACTATGGTACAACCCCTCTTTCAGTGTTGTCCTTGTGAGTTTTGAGAGGTTTTGTTCATTTATATGTCTATATGGTAAAATGCACAACTCCGTACACCGTTTACACATGTGTGCCCACAACACACAATAAAAAAATAAGAGACACCATGCTCTCCCTAGATGTAGGAACATCCTATCCAATCTAACACATGATGTGTCAATCCTAGAATTCAAACCTTATGAGAGAAGGGAAAACCATGCTCCCAACACTAGGCCTCATACTCCTTTTTCTAAGACAAAGGGAATACTTTCCATTTTGGTTAATTAAGAAGAAGATAATTGCCTAATTAATTAGAGGAAAATTGGAAGAAAACGTGCACAACCCATCGATTGGGTGCACAAGTATTCTGTACCACCAATAGATAGTTACTCCATTCGTCTCACCAAACGAGTTGGTACTAGTCACTCATTTTCAGTTTATTGGGCTCTAGGGGCGGATCCAGGACGAACATTCTCATCATGTATTGGGGTACTCCCTTTTCGAAACATTTCCATTTCCTATTGTATTCTGAATTTTTTTAATTCAATATTGTGTTAGATAATTTATATTTGCACCAAGAAGATCAGAACAATAAAAGCATATATATTTGACACCTCAATTGCATGGTTATAGAATTAATCTTACTTGACATTATATCTCTACCAGCCCAAGTATGACATAAAAAAAATATTTATGGGTGCCCAGCTGAATATGTGCTATACATGTACGTGCAAAACAATTTTCCCCCCCTGTTGTGTACACCTCAATTGCATGGTTATAAGAGACACCATGCTCTCCCTAGATGTAGGAACATCCTATCCAATCTAACATATGATGTGTCAATCCTAGAATTCAAACCTTGTGAGAGAAGGGAAAACCATGCTCCCAACACTAGGCCTCATACTCCTTTTTCTAAGACAAAGGGAATACTTTCCATTTTGGTTAATTAAGAAGAAGATAATTGCCTAATTAATTAGAGGAAAATTGGAAGAAAACGTGCACAACCCATCGATTGGGTGCACAAGTATTCTGTACCACCAATAGATAGTTACTCCATTCGTCTCACCAAACGAGTTGGTACTAGTCACTCATTTTCAGTTTATTGGGCTCTAGGGGCGGATCCAGGACGAACATTCTCATCATGTATTGGGGTACTCCCTTTTCGAAACATTTCCATTTCCTATTGTATTCTGAATTTTTTTAATTCAATATTGTGTTAGATAATTTATATTTGCACCAAGAAGATCAGAACAATAAAAGCATATATATTTGACACCTCAATTGCATGGTTATAGAATTAATCTTACTTGACATTATATCTCTACCAGCCCAAGTATGACATAAAAAATATATTTATGGGTGCCCAGCTGAATATGTGCTATACATGTACGTGCAAAACAATTTTTCCCCCCTGTTGTGTATAACAGGTCGTGATATGTGTGGCATTTCCTATTTAGCACGGTAGGCGCCCGTTACAATACATCTCTACAAATACGCAAGTGGGAATCAAACTGGGATTCGATCCGGCGACCTCCGAGTATCCTCTGTGACGCGATAACAATCCGGCCACCACACCTTGACGTGATTAGGTAGATGTTTCTCCTATTTTCTTCTCCCGCCTCTTTTTTTTCCTTTCATTTCTTTTTTCTTTTTCCTCTGTCTTTTTGTAATTCGTGAAGTTTCCTTCAAACAGATGAACTTATTTCCTTTTCAAAATACATGCTTTTTTTTTCAATTTGATGAACTCTTATTTGGATTTGATTAATTTTTTTTTCATTTTTTGATGAACTTTTTCCAAATTTGATGAACTTTTTTTTTCAAATTCTATGAACTTTTATTCAAATTTGATGAACTTTTTTTTAAATTCGATGAACTACTTTTAAAATTCGATGAACTAGTTTTCAAATCCGATGAAGTTTTCCAAATTCGATGAACTTTTATTTGAAAATCGATGTACTTTTTTCAAATTTGTGAACTATTTTCAGATTCGGTGAACTATTTTTTTCAAATTCGATGAACTTTTTTCAAAATTGTGAACTATTTTCAGAATTGGTGAACTATTTTTTCAAAATTGTGAACTATTTTCGAAATCGATTAACCTTTTTCAAATTTTTATTCTTTTCAAAATTTGACGATTTTTTTTCGAATTCCAAGAATGTTTGTTAAAATTGAACTTTTGTTACAAATATATGGTTTTATTTTTCATTTTTACGTTTTTCCTTTTTGAAATGATTTATATGGTACAAAATTTATGTTAATGTTGTTTTTTAGGGGTATTGATGTTAATGTTGTACTAGGAGAAGTATTAAATAGTTTGGTTTCTGATTGTAGACAGCTACGCTGTCCTGGTGCAGGGGTTTGTTGCGCCGTTTCTTTCGGCCGTGTATATATGACAGCCCGTTGCAAATCCATCACTTCGTCAATGCTTCTATGAGGTACATCCAGATTGTATCAACTCCAAAGCAATCGCCAGTTAAGAGTTTGCTGAGCAGGCCATCATAGTGGCTACCACCGCCACCTGAACATGCGGAGCTGAATGTGGATGTAGCGGTTTCGAATGAGAATATTGGTGCAGCGGCGGCGGTGTGCAGGGACATCAACGGAGTCTTTTTGTGTGCGTCGACAATCACTTTTAAATATATTCATAACCCTGTTACACTTGAAGCTTTGGCGGTACGTGAGGCGCTAGCAATTGCAGAGGATTTATATTTACAAAAAATTCAAGTGGCGTCTGATTGCAAGATGGTTGTGATGATATCAAGCGGGATCATCGGCGGAGCATGCAGCTAGTAAACATGAAATCACAAATTGTTCGCGTCTTTTTATCGCTTGTAACATTATCCACAAATTTAGGAGCTCAAATTTCGAGGCTCACAATCTCGCTAGACATGCTCTTTCACTTGGGTTCGGTTGCCATGTTTGGTTAGGCCAACCTGAAGATTTGAATTTTATCTCTGTAAATGTTGTGACAGTTTGAATAAAGCATCGTGAGAATGTCTAAAACACACACACACACACACACACACACACACACACACACACACACACACACACCACACACACACACCCACACATCGCAGTGGCTGGAGCGGCCATGTTTGACCGCGGCGGCGCAGTGTTGAATTCTGCAGGCGCAAGTGCCTTCCCTTTTTTTTCCTGTTAAGTATATATGTAGTTTATTTTTATTTTTACTAGTTATATAAAAATGTTGACCGTGTTAAAAAAATGTCCACTCATGTATTAAAATATGTTCATCCTGTATTAACAAAATGTTTAAAGTGTATTTAAAAATCATGTACTTTTAAAATATTAAATGTATAAATCATGTTTCAGATGTATACAGAAATATACATGTGTATTAAAAAACTGGACGTCAAATATGTATATGAAAAAAATGTTACTCATGTATTAAAAAAGGTTAAATGTGTACAAAGTAATGTTATAGATGTATACAACTAGTATACTATGTGCATGAACATAATAGACGTCAAAACATGTATAGTAATAATGTGTCGGATGTATGCAAAAATTGTATAATGTGTAGTAAAACATTGGAAAACATGTATTTGAAATTTATATTGTCTTTGAAAACTGTTAAACGCATATAGAAAAATGTTTCTGATGTATTCCAATAATAATAATGTGTATTAAAAAAAGTAGACATAAAAAATGTATGTATGAAAAAATGTTAATAGTTTGTTTTAAAAATGTTAAGCATGTGTCCAAAAATATTTATGATGTATACTTAAAATGTACAATGTGTATGGAAAAATTATACTTCAAAGATATATAATTTAAAAAAATATTATGCATGTCTTTGAAAACTGTTAGCCATGTGTAAAGATAACATACAATTTGTATGAAAATAGGCATAAAAACATATATATGATAAAAAGGTTAATCATGTATTAATAAAATGTGAAACATGTGTACAGTGTTCCTTATGTATACAAAAAATGTACAATGTATATATAAACATAGACGTCAAAACGATATATTTGACAAAAATGTTAATCACGTATTTCAAAATTGTTCAATGTGTCCAAAGAATGTGTTTCAGATGTACACGAAAAATGTTTCACTTATTTGCAAAATACTAAATGTGTACAAAAAAATTCATGTTCTATACGACAAGATAAAATAAAATAACTCGATGAAAATCGACAAATAAACAAAGAAAAACAAAGAAAGTTAAGAAGGAAACAAAAAACCAATGAGGAAAAGCAATGCAAAAGAGTGGAAACAGGGAAACCAACACAGAAACAAAGACTAACAAAAAACCCACTAAAACCCGTATACGAAACAAAGAAAACTGAAGAAAAGAATCCACACAAAATTAATTTGAAAAATAAAAACAGCGAAAAACGAGAAAGTAACAAAAAAACAAAGAAAACCAATGATGGCAAAGAAAATAAATTAAAAACCAGTGAAACCCGAAGAAAACAATAAAGAAAAACACAGAAAAGAAAGAAAGGGACAAATAAAAACCAGTCCAACCAATAAACAGGTGAAAAAAAAATGAAACTTATACCAAGCGAGCGAGAGCCATTTCTGAAGCATGTGAGCGAATAAAAATACATCAAACCAGGTTGACACATTGGGTACGCTAGGAAATAAAATCCTTCAGCCGAGAGCTCCTTCCATTTTGCCACAATCAAGATATAGCTCTCGTGCTAACGCTCACTCGGCCTTGTGGCGACCGGGTACTAGACTGTTTGAGACATGCAGGAAGTTGCCTGTCAAAAACAAAACGTTTGACGCTCCCAATGAGAGCTAGTGATTTTTTATCAATTATTTCCACTTTCTTTCTCAATAGTTTTATTGTAATAAAACATATTCACTAATTTCAAAAGTCTAAATATTCAAAGCTGCTCATGCATTAAAGAAAATTGTTAGTTCAAAAAGCTGCTTATGAATTCCAATTGTTCACAAATTCAAGGCATGTTCATGAATTCCAAATCATGAATTAAAAAATGTTTTCATATTCCAAAAATATCTGCAGATTCAAAAGATCTTCGTGATTCCATATTATATTTGTGCACAATTCATAAAATGTCCATGCATTGAAAAAAATATTCATGTATTCAATTTTTTATATTTACTAAAAAAGGCGACTTCAAAAAATGTTCTTGTATCTGAAAAATGTGCATGACTGAAAAACTGTTCGGGGATTTCAATTTTGTAGTAATTCTGAATATGTTTACGGTGAATTCCAGAAATGTTTGCAAGATTAGAAATAACTTCCGGTATTAAAAAATGTTCCCATATACAATAAATTTATAGTAATTGAAATATAATTCACAAATCAAAAAATTCTGGTCAATTCAAAATAAAAATTCCAAATGAAAATGTTCATGAATTTAAAAATATTCATAAACTGGAAAAAGTTTGCGAATTAGAAAAATAAAATGTAAAAAAGAGAAGTGAAAAGAAAAAAATAGATACAATCAACCGATTAGGAAGCCAGAAATTGACAGCGAAACATATGAAAAAGAGTTGACAAGCAATCCATGTGAGGGCTATGTCTCGCCGGTATTGATTCTAAGTAGGAATCGCCTACGGTGGACAACTACGGGCCGGTCCATAAGTTGGAGTGCTTGTTGCCTTCGCTCGTCCTTGCCCGTTCGATCTCTTAAGTCCGGGTTTTATTTATGTTTTTTATTTGTCCTTTTTTGTTATTTTTGCTCTTGTTTTTACCGGTTCTTCAGCTCGTCCTTGCTCTCGTTTTGTTTTGTTTTTTCATTTTATTTTTTGTTATCTTTGTTAGCTTTTAGTTTTTCTTAGGTTTTTTTTACTGTTTTTTATATTTATACTTTCGTTTTCTTTGTTTCTTTCTTGTGGTTCTGATTTTTTTTCATATCTTTGTCTTCTATTTGTTTCTTTGTTGTCTTTTTATTTTTGATACATTTTTACTTTTTCATACAGATAGTACATGTTTAGTATAAATGCAAAATATTTCTAGAAAGTGACACGAACATATTTTGAAACATCAAACTATTTTTTCAGTTCTGATGTACAAGTTTTTTGAAATATGTGACATTTTTTTGAAATGTGCCACATTTTTTTGACCATCATGAACATTTATCATATATATGATTAACATTTTCGTATACATAGTTAAAATTTTGCTATGTTTTATATTTATATTTATAATTTTTTTGTATACATCCTAAATATGTTCCTATAGACGTTTAGAAAATTTAAGGAGAAATATTAACATTTTCAAAAACATTTGTAACATTTCTTTAAATATGACATACATTTGAATTACAGGAACATTTTTTCTAAATGTCACGTAAAATTATTTGATATGTGTGAATTTTTGAATGGTCACAAACATGTATCATAAATATGACTAATATTTTCTAGATTTTACATTTATATTTCTACATTTTTCATATACATCAGAAACATTTCCTACACATGTTACCATTTTTTAAATGCAATAATAATATTTTTTATACTACTATTGGATTTAATTCTGTATTTGATATGTTTAAAATTGCTTTGTAATATAAATAAGTATAATAAAGAAAAAGGAAATAAAAGCGTGAAGAAAAAAGAGGAAAGGCGCATGAGTTCAACATGAAATCAGCACACAGGGCACAGAGGTTTGGCTCCTGCAGGAGAGTCGTGCTTAGGCATCACAGTAGGCAGCATATAGCCGCGCCCATCGTTCCGAGCTAAAGCTGGAGTAGAACACCCAACTACTATTAGCCGCCTCAAGCCTTAGTAATATTGTGTATCTAAATGGGCCATCCGAATTAGTTCTTTCTATATTATTATTATTATTATTATTATTTGAGCCCCCCATGATAGTTTTGCCGGTTTTTCTGAGAGTTTTTTCTTCTGATTTCACCGAATCATGAGTTTTCCTGGTCGTCACATATATATTTTACATTTTCGTTTGATTTGTTAGTTTTTTACGTTTTCCTTCTTCTTTTTTTGGTTTTTATCAAATTCATTAATTTTAGACACATTTTGTAAAAACATTCAAAGTTTTATGAACCTTTTTCAAATACATGATTTCTTTTTAAATTCGTTTAAAAAATCAACTTATGAGCTTTTTTTGAATCGTTTTTCAAATTCATATTTTTTTTATTTTTGCATACTTTTCCAAGTGTTCAACAGTTTTTGAACTTTGTGATTTTTTAAAAATTTGTGAACTGTTCTCCATGAAATTTTTATTATTTACTGAACTTTTTTTAATGTAGGATTTTCTTATGATTTTTGTGAGCCTTTTCTCTTTCTTTTGAAAAAGCCATCTGTCAATTCTTCATGGTTACCGGTTAACAGTCACCGATCGCAGGTCCACTTGCTAACCGATTTTAAACAAAATGCGGCTGGGCCGGTCCATATGCTCCTGCGCGTGAGTGCTTGTTATCTCAGATGGCGCCAATTAGGCGCAGGGATTATATATTATTTGTACTGATTTTTTTATAGGAATAGCGTACGGGCGAGCTAATCATGCCGACTTTTTAGAGGCGAGCTAATGGGCCGGCCTGATTTGCTCATCGTAGGCGATTCTTATTAGGAATCGGTATGGGCGAGATATAGCCCAGTCGGATTTGCTGGACGAAATATGTAGTTTTTATTAATGTAAACACACTTTATTTATTACTCAATAATGTTTCTGGTAATACAAGAGAGATCGGGAGGGTTCAAGAGCCAGAGATGACGCCTTATCTTGAGAATGAAAGCATGTCTAGCAAGGCTAAATGTCTCGAAATTGGTATCATGCCCTTCAAAGATGAAAGAGCACTGTTGGAACTGATTCGAAGTAGCCATTATCTCCATGATGATGCTAGGATGTGTTCCTCCAATTTTCTGTGCTTAATGTCATAGATGGGTTAAGAGCTAGAGCCATAGCCTCTCGACAAGCTAGTGATTCAAGAGACGTTGGATCTGTAATTCCGGAGATCCTTATGGCCGAGGCGCCTAGATAGACACCCGATGAATCTCTGCAAACTGCACTAATAGCTCCCTCATTTGCTTCACGCGGCACTACGTCATCCACTCGAATCTTGGCGAAACCTTGCACTACCGGGATCCATCTTGCTCGATGTTGTCTTGTCACAGGGATAGCTGATATCTATTTCTTTCTAGGTTTGCAATCCTCCAGCTCCTTAATATATTTTGTTATGAAACTATGAGTGGCATGAGGGCTCTGAAATATTTGCTCATGTAGAGCTTGCCGACGTGCATCCCGTATGGCCCAAAGAGTGAGAAGAACTTGAATGAAGTTGTCATGTGGAAATTGTTTCATTAATGAGAAAATCCATCTTTTGGCGTCAGGCTCTCGAACTCCATTTAGTACGTCTAGGAGAGTACACCCATGAGCGAGGGGCAATATCCAGCCTAGTTACGGGCTTACCTGTGCTCGCTTTTCTGTTCTCGTTCACTGTTTCTTTTTTCGTTCTTTTTTGGGGTATTTGTGTTTCATATTTTTGGTTTTATGTTTTATTTTATTTATTTATTTTACTTTATTTTTCTTTTTCTTTCTCTTATCTTCTTGATTTTTTGCACTTATTATTTTTATACTTTTTGTACTGTAAATATTGGTTAATATACTGTGAACATTTTTCTCAAATGCACATTCAACATTTACTTTATATACAGTAAACTTTTTTAGCATGCGATCAACATTTTTAATATTCAGACAGAATTTTCTTATATATGGTGAACATTATTTTAACATACAATGAACTTTTTTAATACGGATTGAACTATTTTAAACACATAATAAAGATTTTTTTTTTCAATATATTTTTCTAAACTTAATATTATTTAGCTCAGTAAAATAACCAACAATCTATTTCTCACGAACACCGAAGGAAAAAAAGAACAAAGAAAAACCGCTCAAAATGAGCTCGCCATAATGTGCTAGCACATTTGCCTGGTTCAAGTGTAGAGTGCATTAGTTGAACGAGCGACCCCTAAAAAACATAAAAAGTAATTGAACGAGCGTCAATTAATTTGGTCGCCCCTCAATAAAAAAAGACAGCGAATGCCGTCTCCCTACATGGCTGGCGATGCAGGTGGATGCGTCCACGGCGTCTGCGACTGTTATACTGTTGAAAATAAGCTAGTAAGGCCCTGTTTGATAAAAGTATTTTTTAAGTATTTTGAGAATACTATATTTTTCTAGATTATCACAGTTTTGTTTACAATGAGCTGCTTGGTTGCCTCTAACAACTGTGCTTTTAATATTGTAGTATTGGGCAAACTGCAGTTTTTTCTCTGCATAAAAAAAACCTCAAACTTTTTTTGTTTTAAAAGCAGAGCTGCTGAGTGCTTAAACACAACGGTTAAACAACAAAATTTACAGCGTTATGCGGCAACAGCCAAACATATTCTATGTATTGTGAATACTGTAAAATACTTTGTTTTAATAAAACTATGATATCTCACACCTACAAACAAGATTACTGTAGTTTTTGATACTTTAGTTTATATAATACTTTGCTAGCAAACACAGCCTAAATCACTCTCTGTTTTAGTAAACGTGTTAATACAAAGATATCGTCAAGACTCTGCACGAGCGCTGACACGTTCTCCTGCATATCCGTATACATGGGGCACACGGGCGTGGCGGCGAGGTCAGCCACGAGCGCGGAAGGACGCTATTTTGACGGTGAAAAACGAGCGCAGCCGTCGACATCATGACGGATTTGGCTCTCCGGATGAAAATCTTTGCCTCGGTCTTCCGAAGCGGGCGGCGACAGCGTCTACATCGTAACCTTCTTGAAGGCTCGCATGGGAGAGACTGTTGCGAGCGATCTCTTCACCATCAAGGTTAGTGGATGTTGGGGCAGCGGCCCTGAATTTGTGCGCCGAGACGGCGGTCTCAGAAACCAATGCGATGACAACTCCATGCGGTAGGGTTGCTGCTCAGCATGGCTTGGGTGGCAATCTTGAGTGGCGAGGGCGGAAGGGTCGTCGGCTCGGTCGACGCGTTCAAGAATGGACGGTTGGACGATATATCGAGACAGCGGCCCTGAAAGTGGTGCGACGGCCGTTGTCTGCGGGCAGTCACCCTGTGCAGCATGGGTTGCGGGTGGCTGAGTCGTGCGGCGTTGTAGCTCGAGGGTGAGCGGTGGTATGTCAGGGCAGCGGCCTCGAAAGGTGGTGTCGGTGGACCGTACAGGGTGCAACGGAGCAGTGGATGTCGGGGCGGCGGCTCCGAGACTTTGCAGCATTGAGAGCTTCAGCTTTCTGGGCGACGAGGTTGCCTTCAATGTTGCTCGTTGTCATATCAGGGACGCGGGCCATGTGAAGTGCATGCTCTTCATTTCTGCGGGAGGGGCCCGTGGCTGCTCCTCTCATAGTAGTTTTGGATTCTTCTTTTTGGCATCGGTGAAAGTTATGTGTTTGACATGTTGTCGGCAAGAATGGGCTTAATCATGTGTGCTTGATTGTGGGGGAATGGGCTTGGCCCTTGTTGTATCAGTTTTCGCCCAGTTTTTCACTAATTAACTGAGCAATTATCTTCTGCTTAATTAATAAATGAGGCAAAACTTTTACCTCCGTTTTGAAAAATGGAAAAACGAGCGCAGCTACTCCGCCAGGATCTGGAGGACGCCGCTGGTGGAACTCACGATTCAGCCACCAGCAGCACGCACCCCAGGGGACGGTCACCGTGTACACATACACATTTCTACTACACTTTTATATGCTGGCTTCTTTCACTGGTTTGGAACTGCGTCATCTCGTCAGGGCTGGAGTTCTTTTCCAAAGTTTGCTAGGCTGGCAAAATCCGTTTGGTGTGGGCTATTCTGTAGCTCCAGGAGCCTAACTTGATGCACAAAATATTCTGTTTTGAAGGAAAAAAACACGGATACTACGTCATGAGTGGTCTGGACAACTTCACAGACTGTCAGTACAATTAACTATTCCCTCAGATCCATATTACTTGTCACTGGTTAGTACAAAGTTAATACAACTTTGTACTAAACCTACTACTTGTCGCTGGTTTAGTATAAAGTTATACTAACTTCGTATTAAATCAGTGACACATAATATGAATTGGAGGGAGTAATAACTAAATATATTTACACTTGGAGCTACAACAGTCACAGCACATACTGAAAACCAGGCAAACTTTAGGTATCTATTTCTAACCGATCTTCATGTACCCATATCAGAGGAGCTAACAAATGGTAGAACACCATTAATGCATCATGAGAAGAGCTTTATTATGATATTCCTCGTTCTATGAACTTCAACTTTCATTGCCAAATGCTCCTTATGAGAGACAAACTAAACATCAAATGGAAAAGCCTTGGCATAAAACCCTGAATGATGACCTCAGCCTGCACCGCCAAGATCACACCGAAACTCGGATGCATCTGCCTCTGTGCTACCAGTTTGGCATCCATAAGATCGGCATCACTCCCGGTCCTTTAGTGACGTGTAGAACCCTAACACAACCAACATACTCAATTTCTCGATTTGGAGTTTTGAACTGAAGCTATCATCCTCGTCGTATGGAAAATTTTGGCGGCTAGGAATGCAAAAAGTTTCAGGGATATCAATGAGCATGTCACAATCATCGTTAAAACTATAGTTAGTGAAATGACACTCTCGGCTTATCAGCTTAAAGAAGCCGATTGAGTAATGGTACTTAGGTGGGGAACACCCACCATCCCAACTTTATTGATCCAGACATGGTAGCAAACATGGGAACAATGTCACACAAATAGTAGATATACTCTAGTGGGAAGTATCATGTGGTTGGAAGCACACCGCTCGCACATTAAGAAGTCAGACTTTGACATATACTCTAGAAAGCTTGTGAGCCGTATTATGCGGCTTTTGCCTTTGATAAGACCACCTTCCTCCTAACGAGCATATAATGGAACAAGTGTGGAAATCCTGCAATCATCCAGATGAAACGAAGAGGTGTCTTATCAAATCCTACATATGTATACCTTTGGTCAATAATTGTAAAGAAAGTGTACCTGGAAAATAGATACCCATTAGAAGAACATATGCATAGTGGTAGTTGAAGGAGAAATTCCATTTATTGGGCATTTGAAGGCAGTATTTATTGGAGGCCTGCCAGTAGTCACCCACAATATATAGAACTGTTAAGAAAAACACCCATTGAAGTGACTCACATGGAGCTCTTCATGTATTCGGTTATTTGGATTACCTTCATGTAAGGCAGTGTGACGTATATGAGGCCAACTTCACTTAACATACCAATAGGATAGAGTATGAGGAACATGTTGTACCTGCAAACAATCGGTACAAAAACAATGAAGCTAGCCGCTTTTAACGTAAATATACTAAAATAGTAATACATCTAAGATGTGAGATTTCTTTAGATCCAATACCAACCTAAGCCATAATAGCCAGAAATGAGAAAATCCAAATGTCTCCTTCATACCATAGTAAGGATATCTGATGACCTGCAAATCAATAGCAATTTTACCATAAGATTATGATCAAATAAAGAGAATTTCAAAATCTTGGATTGATTAGGTTCACATAAGAAACGTCGTAACTGCGGGTCTTAAATTAGCGATCTTCAAGCGTTATTCTCACATGAAGAACCAAGCGTCGCTTTTCAGTGTCTTATGTTGATTCTGCTTTCTAAATTGATCATGTTTCACTTGACTAATTTAAAAATATTTGTGGAAGCAACATATACCTCAGCGATGGACCATGCTAGGATCAAGGAAGTAACAAGAATATGAGGGCGTGTCTGCAAGAAAAGTGTACTTAATGATCGGGAAATATTGTTGAGAAACCAAATAATCATTAGCTCATATTCCCATTAATTGTAAGTGTAGAATATCTTGTTGGGGATCGTAGCAATAATTCAAAATTTTCCTACGTGTCACCAAGATCAATCTATGGAGTCATCTAGCAACGAGAGAGGAGTGGATCTACATACCCTTGTAGATCGCGCGCGGAAGCATTCAAGAGAACGGGGTTGATGGAGTCGTACTCGTCGTGATCCAAATCACCGATGATCCTAGCACCGAACAGACGGCACCTCCGCGTTCAACACACGTACGGAGCAGCGACGTCTCCTCCTTCTTGATCCAGCAAGGGGGAAGGAGAGGTTGATGGAGATCCAGCAGCACGACGGCGTGGTGGTAGAAGTAGCGGGATTCCAACAAGGCTTCGTCAAGCGCTGCGGGAGGAGGGAGATGTGTCATGGGAGGGAGAGGGAGGCGCCAGGGCTTAGGTGTTGCTGCCCTCCCTTCCCCTCACTATATATAGGGCCAAGGGAGAGGGAGGGCGCAGCCTTGGCCCTTCCTCCAAGGAAGGGTGCGGCCAGGGAGGAGTCCATCCTCCCCAAGGCACCTCGGAGGTGCCTTCCCCTTTTAGGACTCTTCCTTTCCCTTATATCTTGGTGCATGGGCCTCTTGGGGCTGGTGCCCTTGGCCCATACAGGCCAAGGCGCACCCCGTACAGCCCATGTGGCCCTCGGGGCAGGTGGCCCCACCCGGTGGACCCCCGGGACCCTTCCGGTGGTCCTGGTACAATACCGGTGACCCCGAAACTTGTCCCCATAGCCGAAATAGCACTTCCTATATATAATTCTTTACCTCCGGACCATTCCGGAACTCCTCGTGACGTCCCGGATCTCATCCGGGACTCCGAACAACTTTCGGGTTACCGCATACTAATATCTCTATAACCCTAGCGTCACCGAACCTTAAGTGTGTAGACCCTACGGGTTCGGGAGACATGCAGACATGACCGAGATGACTCTCCGGTCAATAACCAACAGCGGGATCTGGATACCCATGTTGGCTCCCACATGTTCCACGATGATCTCATCGGATGAACCACGATGTCAAGGACTTAATCAATCCCGTATACAATTCCCTTTGTCTAGCGGTACGATACTTGCCCGAGATTCGATCGTCGGTATCCCGATACCTTGTTCAATCTCGTTACCGGCAAGTCTCTTTTACTCGTTCCGTAACACATCATCCCGTGATCAACTCCTTGATCACATTGTGCACATTATGATGATGTCCTACCGAGTGGGCCCAGAGATACCTCTCCGTCACACGGAGTGACAAATCCCAGTCTCGATTCATGCCAACCCAACAGACACTTTCAGAGATACCTGTAGTGTACCTTTATAGCCACCCAGTTACGTTGTGACGTTTGGCACACCCAAAGTATTCCTACGGTATCCGGGAGTTGCACAATCTCATGGTCTAAGGAAATGATACTTGACATTAGAAAAGCTTTAGCATACGAACTACATGATCTTGTGCTAGGCTTAGGATTGGGTCTTGTCCATCACATCATTCTCCTAATGATGTGATCCCGTTATCAACGACATCCAATGTCCATGGTCAGGAAACCGTAACCATCTATTGATCAACGAGCTAGTCAACTAGAGGCTTACTAGGGACATGGTGTTGTCTATGTATCCACACATGTATCTAAGTTTCCTATCAATACAATTCTAGCATGGATAATAAACGATTATCATGAACAAGGAAATATAATAATAACTAATTTATTATTGCCTCTAGGGCATATTTCCAACATATCTGTGTGTTAAATATTTCTAGGTTTGACCATAGTAAGGAAATTACCAGCATCAACAACATTACTTGATACTACTTCACAAAACATAAATATGCCTACAGAGGCTCCACTTTTGAATTTATAACGCAATTCTTGCCATTGTTTAATTCTTTATGAAAAGTATTACCACGGACTATTTGATGATCAGAAATAAAATGTGATGCGTGTCTACTTTTAAGAGTTGCAATAAAAGTTTGCATCTAAAATTTATCATTTACCAAATGCTTTTAAATCAAGAGCTTGTTTTGTACATCACAAAGGGGAAATGATGTTTTTCTATCTATAGCTCCAGATTTGCTTAGTGATGCGTTATTCAAATTGATACCTCGGGAAAGCTCCACAAGACATCCCATGTAACAAACATCCTTCCAATAAGTTGTAGAATTGTTGCGGAGACAGGAGACTTCACAAACCCTTTCATGAATTCAGTATTCAAAAGAGTGATTAAAAAGGAACATGATACTGTATAACTAGAACATAATGAAGAATCCTTACCTACAAGTGAATGGACAATCTATGTTAAAAGCAACGCCGTCACCATGCAACACCAAAATGGTTAGCAACTCACATTCTTCATGTTCAAAGAATAAAAACCTATAAATTTGAACTAAACGATACCATTAAGAGTTTAACACAAATTTCACCCATGGAAGAAAAGTGCCATAAGAATCATCAAAGTACTTTTTAACATTCTGGTTAGCATGCGTCCCATGTTGTCATCCAAAACTCAAGGCAGACCTCTGAGTTGGAGTTTGTACCCTTCTTTGGGCAATTAAGAACTGCTGGAATGATTGCATGTTTAACAGATCATCTATACCAATTTTTTTGGCAGGTTATCTTCAAAGCTACCACGTCGATCCATACATGGTCATTACTCATTACTTCTGTGTGTGAATGCTCAGGGGCATATGGCCTTTTGGTGCAACTGTATAGAGACAGTTGCACGATGATTATTCAACCAATTTGACTAGCGTGCTAGTAATAGAATATTTCTCTGAGTCATTTAACCCCATTATCGACCGACTGTGGTCTTGTTATTTATTTCTACTAGTAGAACGCCCGCGCATTGCTACAGGCTACAATGCATATAAATGATTCAAATAAATAATTAAGATTGTCTCTAAAGTTCAACCTCATTTCGCCCTCTTCTCTGGGCATGTTTAGACATCAAACGGGTGTTCAACACTCTTCCCAAAATCAAGGGGGGCAAGGCGTGCGCCGCCCATGATACCTCCCAAGTTGAATGTCTTGCATTACCACCAAGCAAAAATTTGATGTTTGTTGTTGGGCGTGCAACTCATACACCACCGTGTCCATTATTAACTTTTAAAGCAACCAACCAATGCATTTACCCTTCTATTCTAACCAAAAAAATTGCATGACTTGATGAAAAAGAATATGAACCACCCGCTCATGCAATTTACCGCAAAGCCATCTCTAATGAAATGCAATTTGTCACATTTTCTAAAGTAGGGGAATTATTTCGCTTAGACAACCATAACTGAACAGACAAGCCCAATCCCCATCCCGCTCACTCTGAACCCTTATTCTTATCACAATATCCAC
This sequence comes from Triticum aestivum, assembly GCF_018294505.1. Classification (NCBI taxonomy): domain Eukaryota; kingdom Viridiplantae; phylum Streptophyta; class Magnoliopsida; order Poales; family Poaceae; genus Triticum; species Triticum aestivum. The sequence continues at coordinate 577,006,793 of NC_057809.1, read as the reverse complement.
ACTCATGTTCTAAGTGAGCTAGTGATCAACACCACAATAGCAAGCCATCAGCAAACAACAAGGGCGGCAACCGCCTTCCTATCTTAGTGATAGTACCTCCTGGTTCCATACTGGACCCACCCTTCATCCCGGGCTATAGCACGTTGTCGTCACACTCATACATTGCTATGTAAAAATAAAGCTATGAACAGAAATTTTCGCCCAAAGCACTTAAGCGATAAACCTAAAACTACTTTTAGGTCACCAAATTTACCAATTATATGCTCCAATAAACCAAATGAAAGAGAGGGCATATCAAGTTGGAACCTTGAATACAAATTTATTCTCCTCACTTTCTATCTAATATACCAAAAACTGCTTTTAGGTTATCAAATTTACCAATTTTATGATCCAATAAACCAAATGAATGAGAGGGCATATCAAGTTGGAACCTTGAGTTTCCCTTCAACAAAAGTTGGAGCCGTGAGCTAAATACGAGAACCTAAATAGATAACATTCGAGATGTTTGAGGTACTGGGAAAACCATCTAAAACCTAATAAAAAGTCTAGCTGAAATATAAATATTTGATTATATTGCATGGATAAACCAGCATTGCCACCAGAGAAAACAATTATTGACACCAAATTGTTCTAATCAAGAATGTGTCTTGAACTTGACAGAATTGGTTTTCATGCATAGTGGCAAGTTTTCACTCTCACCCGCTTCTTATTGGAGCAAAAGGCCACAGCCCAGTTCCTCCTGAAAAATGAGACCAAGGTGTGGCATTGATACGTTTTATAGCCCCAAACATTCGAGATGACAACGACATCATCGCTGAAGCACACCAACAGGGCAACAACGAGATGTGCAAGAACTAAAAATAAAGTGCTAAAAGCATGGTTTACTAAGGATAACCGTTCATATACTGAAACATAGCTAAACAACAAGTAAATTCAAAACATGCTACCCCCGTGCTAGGAAAGAACTTCAGCATACAGAAAATTTGATGCATGGAGCTTCAAGCTTCACAAAGCCAGCCGACGTGTTCTTTAGTTCTGCACCGGTTCATTGCCACCTTGGAATGGTAGCTTCCATCATCTTCCCTGCCACGAAGACCCGAAATTGGTCCAACTCTAGAGTGATGTCATGAACATAGCAACCGGTCCTTCTAATTCATACCTCTTGGCATAAAAACAAAATGGATTATCTCACTGAACTCCTAGAGGGATTCGAGTCATCATTGAAATCTGGAGGAAGAAGAAGATCGTAGACCAGCAGTCTGAGAAAGGAAATGGTCATGCGAAGAACAATAAAGATACTATTGTCACCTAAGCCGATTACATATTGGGGTAAAAAACCTGATTGGACGAAACATATAATTTTGTTAGGTTGGAAATCAGAAACATTGTGTCAATTTATGAAGGCCACAAAAAACATACTTTCTGATTCATTCGACAACATGAGAGCTCAAACTAAGTTGAAGTGGCTTCCTTTTTAAAAAAATCCAGTATTGATCATGAATTGTTCAGCAAAAATGAGAGTGCATGAATATACACTACTACAGTATATTATATATGCAACTTGTAATTCTCGTAAGTGAGAAAATACATCGCTTGCAAGAATGTGCTTACCTAACTTGATCTCAGCTATTTTCATATGAACTTTACAAATTTTACATACTGTGTTACATATGTCTTTCTGTTCTCAGATTTTTAACTGAAAAAACATGATACTATGCAATTTGTCCTCACCCCGCCGGTGGGTCAGCGGTATAGTTATGGCTCACCCTTGGTGTGCTTCGGCGATGATCACCTTTGGGGTGCATTAAGGTGAAGGCCATGCTGTCACATGATCATGTAACTGTAATAAGAACTACGGGTGATAGAATATGCATGAAAACAATTGGTCAGTTCATCATATCCCCTGCCACCAGCTACAAAGTATAACAATATCCACATGTTTTATATCCCCTGTCACCAACTACAACATGTGAAAATCTTGACAGGTAACAAATTGGTAACTGAGCAACATCTATGCTGTCATGTAACAATAATGACGAGGTTCAGTCAGAGTCAAGATGTCATTGTGTTGTACTGTCAAAGAAAAAGGATGTTCGCATGGCATTGCTACTGTGAAAAAAACTGCATGCCAGCAACTCAATAGTACTAAGATATACCTCTTCGCCAGTTTAATGGAGGGCAGAACTCGAAAACAAAAAAAATCAAGAGGGCATTGCTTAGCGCGTTTAGTAATTTTCTACTCACCTATACTCCCCAAACATTTCTTCAAGACATTTTGTATCCCTTCCAGTTGAGTTCTTGAGATGTCATACATAAATGTTTTCCAGATATAATAGTTCAGTTTGAAGCAGAAATCAAAAAACATGTTTACGTGATAACCTGTAATAGATAGACTTCACGCTCAAAATACATGTGTGTATCTTCATTGCAATTTGGAGAAGTAGCTATCCAAACCAAGATGCTGCAATCTTAGAGAAGAGAAAGCTGAATCATACCGTATACCAGTATTAGCTCCAGGCACGGAGCACAAATCACTCTGATATTTTCTGCTTTGTCTGTGCACTTCATGCCCAGCTTGGTGCCGCATTGCTTGCTGCCACTACCTGCACTACCTGACAGAGCACACCAACCATGTAATCCACGGTCCACCCAGCAAGGCATTCTAACAAGTAATCCACCACAACTGTAAGTTCACAGACCATATGCATCCGACAGCTGTATCCTAAAATCAAGAAAATTACGGAACGAGTCTGGCGATGGCTGCTCATCTTGATGGTTCTCTCTCGAAATTGTGAGGAGGACGGCCCAGAGATTCCTTCAGCGATGAGGAGAACTATGCCGACGATGCAGACATTCCTGCAGGAGGCGAGTGGTAGCGAGCATCGTGTAGCGGAGGCCGGCGAAGGTGTGATGGTTCTCTCTCGAAATTGTGAGGAGGACGGCCCAGAGATTCCTTCGGCGATGAGGAGAACTATGCCGACGATGCAGACATTCCTGCAGGAGGCGAGTGGTAGCGAGCATCGTGTAGCGGAGGCCGGCGAAGGTGAGGACATGTCCAAATGCCGCATCGACCAGCACAGGCACGTCGTGATGGAGAAGGGGCTCGAAGGAGACAAGGAGGTCGTCGATCAAGAGCGGCGGAGGACAAGTTTGAAAAGCCGACAACGTCGCGTAGTGGATTCAGCGTGGAGGGAGGAGGCTGGCGGCGTTAACCTAGCCGCCACGGGGTAGGGCAGCGGCAGTCGGGAAACGCGAAAGGAGCATGGAGGTGGAGGGCGTTTCTAGCGTGGGTCGTGTTGGCTGGCTTTTTTCCGGAAAGAAAAATTGCCCTGGTTTTCTTACGACAGTTTTTTGGTTTGATGAAAAAAACCGATGGCGAGCGAGGGGGTCGTGCGAGGGGAGGGGAGCGGACGAAGGAACGAACGAACGAACGACGTACGGACTCGTATATTAGGAGTAGAGATTTTTATCTTTACTGTTATCATGCGTCTTATTTATGTTGAATAGTTTTTTAATAAAATGTGTGTGTGCATCACGATGATGCGGAGATGGGGGTTATCCCCCTTTTTAAAAATTGTTCATGTTTTTTATTTATACCATGTTTTGAGAATCACAAAAAAGTAGCTTTTGAGAATCACAGGCCCATGGAGATTTTTTCCACGAGCGGGCGAAGGCTAAAACTACGAGAGGCACATGCGATTTGTATGGCATATAATTTTCTAAGCCTGCAACAGGCCCACATGTCAGTATACTCACCCAAAAAAATGAAGAAACATTCTGCACCGGCGAGGGTAGTGCATGATTGATGTACCATCTACCCTGTCGGTTCACACGACCAGTCTCCTAGTAAAATGACAAATAAGAGAAATACACACCGACAAGAGGACATTACCAACACTAAGTTGCCCAAGCTATCTGAGATAGGAGTATATATGAAAGTGTGACTATAGTGGGCGCATCGAAGCGTACCGTACCATCTAGTTTAAACTTAATTTATTGAACAAATCATGCACCTATGCAAATAATTAGTACTTTACGAAGATAAAAGGTAAGAACCATAGTGCCCAACTGACATGAAGAAGAATACCAGACCTCCATTAAAGCGGCAGTCCGCGTGACCAGTAGCGGCTGCTCGATAGCGGTGTAGATAGCCTCAGGCTTCCTCACCAACAATGCTAATGTTGCATGGCACAACACATGTGCCCTGCATGATCGGAATTTAAGTGCTCAATCAAACAAAGTAACAAATGACCTCTTTTTCATCCATCAAGGCATAGCTTTGGTCTTGTATGACTTTGTTTTCTACCGATGTGATTCTTTATGTGCATATGTTAATGTTAACTGCGTGTAGCCTAATTATGTAGAGATCGGGTGTGTTTATTGTGTTTTTATATATCTCCTCATAATGCTTAATTTTGAGTTGATAAACTTCATCCTCTACCAAAAAACAAACGGCCAGATCTGTCTAGAACTTAAAAACAATGGCTGGAACACTGACCATCCGAAGAACGCAGCCCAATTATAGACAGAGAGGTAGAGCCGGCGCACCACTGGTCCGACATTACCCTCCATTGCAAAGCTACCTGGAAGAAGCAAAGATATTGGGTGTGCACTAAGGCCCCGAATAACTTACCCTATAGGTGCACACACATTGGATGCAATTAAATATTACCACTATCTTTGGTTGTGCCTTTCTCGGAATAGTATTGGGATTGGAATGTTAGCACCGCTCAACCTGATTTAGCTTTAAGTTGAGGACATCACTACAGGAGTTTGGTACAGATGGTTGGGGAGTGTTAGGGGGAGTGATTGCTGCTGCAACCACCCTGCCATACCATACACGTGATCAGAAAATATCATCACAACAACAAAAGTGAGTGATGGTGCATATGTCGATACAATAACTTACTTTTTCCTTTTGTTCTTCGCATGTATACGTGCAAACCATGTCGTAAGTAGCTGGTCCTTACACGAGTTTGATTGAGAGAAAGCTGGTTATCATGTACTCTTACGATCTTGTATTTATTTACAGAGAGAGTACTCTTGAAAAGGAAATGTGTGTAAACGGCGTACAAAACTGAACTGAAACATCTTAATAGCATGTCCTGATGACACGGGAGTTTGGGAGTGACTTCTTCCTCCCTTAGGCTGCTCATAGTGAGGAGTAACTTAGACTAGTGTCATGCATAGACACTAGTCTTTGTTACTACCTTCATAGTGCAAAATAGCATACAAGTAGTATCATAGATGATTGCATTTATTACATTATAGACTCATTTTGCTTTGGTTTGCGTTATGTTACAGTAACATATTATGTTACTCCAAACACATCTCTCCTCATTAACTAGATGTCACATAAGCAAACTTGTCTTGGAATGCGCTATGTTACTTGCTAAGTTACTCCCACTATGACCAGCCTTATCAAAGCCCGCCGCCGCCCTAGCCCTATGTCTGCCCGCCAACCTCTTCTTTTTCTTATTTTTGCCGCTACTTTGAGATTAGGGTCAGACAAAACCTCGACACCGGCCGATGAAGGCGCCGCTGGGGAAGTGTCTGCTCCGTTTGCCTTAAATGAGGAGATGTGATTTACGGGTTGCGGCAAGAGAAGGTGGGTATAGCTGCGCACTAGTGTTGATATCTTTCCGAGCTTGGCTGGTCGCCACTGAATGGGAGGTCCCAGACTATACAGAAGGTCGGTCATGCATTTGTGGCCGCGATCCCTACAACAGGTTTGTGGGCAATAGTGGCGATTCATCTTCGATGATCATTTGCGTCCCCACAAGGCGGTCCTCTGCTCTGGCACGCATATGGCATCGTCAATAGCCGCTCTAGTTGGCTAGAGCTGCCCCATTTGTCGTGATAGCGGCCAAACGACGATTTTCACCGATGGGTCAGAGGGTCTTGGACCTTTAGATTTGGCAACAACGGTGTTCCTCCTTGGTATGTTTGTCGTCCGATTCTATCGCCATAGTCGAAGACGACGAAACAAGAGTTGGTCACGGTGGTGTCGTCATCTGCAGATCTACCACACCGATTGTCACTCGCCAGGATGATGCGGGACTGTCGGCGCATCCCATCTTGGGATGGGATCGGTGACTTCCCTTCCTTGTCAATCTTTGTTATGTGTGTGATGACGACCTTCACCATTTGGAGCCTGTGGTGGCGACTGAATCTTGTTGTGTTTTTGTGGCTTCTCACGTCAAAAAATGTCCATGATGACTGAATCTTGTTGTGTTTGCGTGGCTTCTCACGTCAAAACCATTCACACACATAGCTGTTGGGATTGCAAAAAGTAGTGGCGACAATGCATGATGATTTTGATTTGGTGGTGCTTCTCGAGTACCCAGTCTTATTTCCCGGTGTGAAAACCCTAAATCTGTCAACACACCGCATGCAACATCCTACTCTCCATGGAGGAGCCTGAGTCGGAGGAAACAACCCTCCTGGTGGTAATAGGTGGTCCAAGCGGTCGCTACTACTGGACACGATCATCCCCAACGAGCACGACTAGTGCACTATTGTACGAGCACCGGCCCCGGATCCATGGATCCCGGTGTCCTCCGACAAGCCACATGATGTCACGACCGGGGATATGTGTCCACCATGACTACACGTAAAACCAGGCCCTATGGAGATGGCCGTCACGGTGGCAGTAGGTGTTCATAGCAGCCGCCGCGTCGTCTAATGGGGTGGAGAGATAAGCCATCCATTTCTTTCGAAACCATATCATGATATATCACTTCTGCGTATTTGCTTTTAATGTAGTTTGAATGTGGCTCGTTATCTATCCTATTTCTGATCATCCCTCTATCACCTACTCCCTCCATTCATAAATATAAGATGTTTTGAATATGTCAGTATGGACTACAAACGGATTGAAATGAGTGATCAAACAAACTAAAATGTATCTACATACATCCGATTCACAAAAAAGTTAGAACATCTTATATTTGTGAGCCAAGGGAGTACTTTTTAATCCTCCTAATTTTATGCATGGGCATGTGCCCATCACTATATTTGTTAAAATAATTTATTAAACAAACAGACCAATAATCTTATCAGAAAACCACATTAGTATATAACATCTTTGAGAGAAACACCCAAACACAACCAAGGATATACAAATAACATTACAAGGTAAGAAAAGATTGAGTACAATATTTTCTGTGGTGTACAGGTACAAATGGAGATGATAAATTATAACAGCGAAACTTTGCCTTCGCTTGTATTTATTTTAGAAATCAAAGCGGGTAGAAAAAAAGATCCTTTTGTTAGCCCATTTCAAGTGTCTCTGAACTGCTTATTGTTGTGACCTGCCATCCATGTACTTGGGGACTTACTCACTTCCGGTGGCAACATCAATCTCAACATAGTGGATACTAGGGATCAATCCCTAACAAATTGACACGATTACATAAGAAATCTCATCCATCTCCATCACCGTTCAGCAAGGCTACAGAGGAATTACTCACTCCCAGTGGTGAGCATCATGAAATTGTTGATGGAGAATAAATTCATCAATTTCAAGTTGAAATATTGACATCATCATGATCCTCAATCTCTTAGTCAGGGCGATGATCCAAGTTCTTCGATAAGAGGCTAAGGTTGTCGTGGAATCCCCCGTCAAAGTAGCATGTACTGCAAAGTATTGGTACATGGGATCATTTATCCTATATCGGTGTACGTGCCCACTGTGTGCACTAGCTATCGATGCACAAATTATCTATATCGTGTATATGAAGGTACACAAAGTGGATTTTGTAAGTTCAGGTGTGACACAAGGATCTCATCAACAGAACTGGCAAGAAATTAGAAGTTGGGAACACACAATGTAACTAGGTTTAGGACCCCGAGGTTACTAACATCCCACCGTCTTGCTTTTGTGGATCTCTAACTATCTCAATGTAAGATATATTACATGTGTTTGTGGTGGCTAACAAGAGCTAAACCCTAGTGTTCTTAAATCTTGCAAGCAATCTAGGATTCTCGGTGCAATGTCGATGTACATAGCTTCAAACTACATGATGGTGTTGTTGTTAATATCAACATTATCTTTATGTTGGGCCTTCTAGTCCTTTGTATAGGCGTCCCTATTGTGGGATCCAAGTAGTAGAAACCAGGTCGACATCCAGCCATCGTATGACAAGGAATTGTCTTCCTTATTCTCGATGAACCTAGAGTCCTAGACTCGTGTGATCTTTCATATGCGCCCTGGTTCCACATATCAAACACCTCTAGATAGAAGATTCTAGAATGCCTTCTGTCTTATACACGCATGCATTTTGTGGTCTTCTTTTGTCTTGTATGTACACACATACTTATACATAACTAGCAAAAGGGCCCGTGCGTTGCAACGGATACAAAATTATTTATGACTCAAAATACTTTTTGTAAGTACAAAAACAATAAGCTACCTCGGGCAGCGGCATGCCAAGTGGCGTATGGGAGGATTGATGTTTTTTTCCTACTTATCGATGGTATGGTGAGCAATTTCCTTTAACTTCAGGGACTGTTTCAATCACTATTGAGAAAAGGCATCCCTCCCTTTAATAGAAGAATGTTACTGGAAAGAATTACCTGACATATCCATTTGCGTGGAGAGCTGTGGTACCAAGGATCCGGTTACTGGGCCGAAGATTGTCTGAATAGATCGTTATGTACCAATACACAATAATCGCCATTAACTCCAATATCTTTTAATTCGTTGGATCTCTCTTTACTTCAGATTTCTTATACTTGGTTTATATCTTTCCACTTCCAATAGTACCAGAATATAATCCTAGTCCATGCAATTTTGAAAAGCGGAAGAAATATCACAATTTTGAGGATATAGACATATATATAGTGACCATAATTTACCATGCTACATAAAAGCTAAATTTAAGCCTGGAACTGAGCATATCGATCATGGTGCAACTTCTGCAATGTGGCCTTTATCCTGTCCCTGCCCACCAGAATCTAGTCATTTACATGGTTTATAACAAACTCAGCAAATAAAAGAAGTTCATAACAAACTCAGGAAAACTGAGCTATGAACTAATTAATGGAAGCTTACACGGTTTCCAAGTGAAATTTGTGTGGACACAATTTTTTCCTTGGTTTTTTTTGTGTGGACTCCTTTTTTTTTCTTTTTTGCAGGAGACTCCTTTGTTGACCTAAAGAAGAATTAAAAAATTAGAATGAAATTAAACAGACTGCTTTCTTGGAAGGATTTGGGTGAAACCATTGCTAAGTTGATGAAAAAAAATTAACTGAGAAAAAATAAATTAAGGGGTCGGTTTGTCAGGAGTTTATAGATGGAGTCGTTGAATATTTTTCATTGATGTCCAGAAATACAAAATAAACTACAGAAAAATTAAAGAAAAGAGACAAAGGAACTGGAGTTCTCCTGTATAATACATGAATTTGATATAGATATAGCTATTAGCACAGTCACACACGTACCACGGTACCTGGGTGCTTCCTCGTACTGCAAGACTGGAGAAGGTAGAGACAGCGTCGCCATCATAGATGAACGACAAGGAGAGCAGCCGCCGCTGCTCTGGCGAGATGACGGCCGCCATGTAGATGGCCTGCGGTCTCTGCGGAATGCCGCCGAGCATATTAGCAACTTAGCACGTGCACGCACGTACATGAGCCACATACAAAACTGCACACGGTTATGATGGACATGTACAAAAGAAACCGAGAAGCCAGTATAATCGGCGCCAAGGAAGATGACGCGGTGTGGATGGCTCGGCTACATGGGAAGTTCATTGTGCTGTCGCGTGATTGTTCTGCTGGTGGCTGGGCACATCCGCACATGCCTGCAAGCTGGGAATCAAGGCGGGGTGGTTTCGTTGTGGAGATAGCCTGCGGCGATGGCATGGCCTAGTGATCTAGGCGGTGGGCTTCCCCGATCGCGCCCCTTCGCCGACGCGGAAAGCTCCTTGTCATTGGCGACCATGGCTGGTCCTCTCCGACTTCTACCACCTGGATCTCCAACCCGAGCTCCATCGTTCCCCGGCGTGGCGCCATCGTGCTCCGTAACAAACATGCTGGCTCCCTTCGCGGGCTTTAGTCCCGGCGGCAGGCCGACTCGGTTCATGGTGCCTGACATGCATGGTCTTCTTCCTCAACGCGCGGGCGAGCGAAGGTAGGCAGCGGCCGCCATGGCATTTGCGTGTCGAGCTCGTGGCGTCGGGGAAGAGAGGCGACGGAGGAGATCGGGACGGTGGCGTGCGTTTGGTGGCGGGTTGGGCTGCAGATTGAACGCGGGGGTCGGTGGCCGGTCGCTCGAGTTGTCCACGATGGCGCTTGGTGCGTGGCTCATGGAACGTGTGGAGGGAGTGCTTATGACTGTGCGTGGGACAGCGGGTCCGGTGAGAGGCGCAATTTAGCTGGATTTCAGGTCGAGCCTTTCATCTTCTAACAACTACTCCCTCCATTCCTAAATATTTGTCTTTTTAGAGATTTCAAATGGCTACCACATACGGATATATATAGACATATTTTAATGTGTAGATTCACTCATTTTGCTCCGTATATAGTCACTTGTTGAAATCTCTAGAAAGACAAATATTTACGAACGGAGGGAGTAGTAAACATGTACGTGCAACGCACGTCTCGACTATGAAACATAAATATTTCTATCATAACATGAATAACTCTTTTGGGAATTCAAATTTGATGCAAAGTGCGTGGAATTCCTAATTCCGAGTCATAAAGACGTGTTGATTGTTTCATGAACCAACGTGCCCCTTCTTCAAATAGGGCGATCGCAGTCAGCGATGGGACCCCTCCCAAGCTATACATTGGGACGTTCACGCCGTTGGATTTGCCTAACCGCCCTTGCTTCGGTACCCCCACAGCACCACTTGTTGTACCGCTCAAAATGTTGTTGTCACCGGTCCTAGTTCCTACACTCACATAATCACTTTGTTATTCAGTGCATAAAGTTGTCACTGTATCCACAATTGAATTAAATTTGAGGTATAATATTTCCAATCAAGAAAATACATCTTCAATCTTAATGTAATGAGCACCGGAAATGTTAACACTGTTGTGCCGTGCAGTACATAGCTTCATGTAGCAAGACGTAAAATGTTGACATTGTTCTCTATGGATTTGCTAATAAAATTTAACATTCAAGTAGGTATAAGCGTGTAAGACACGCGAAACCATTCTTTCAGCCAATCAACATTGTTTCAAAGCAAAAGAAATTGACAAATGAAAAAACACATCAACGCAGAACCATGACAGGTTATCTCTGCATAATAATACTGACAAACTTTGTAAAGACGTGTGAAAAAAGTACAGTCATGAACCATGGTGCAAACATATAGCAATGTCGGAATTAAGATGATGAGCATTACAACAAGGGGAGATCATTGACCTAAAATCTCTTACAATGAACATGTCTTCTCTAAATGTAGGCCATGGTTGAGAAGCAAGCCGGAACCGGATATTCAGTAACTAAAGCCAGAAACTTATCCACCTCTTCATATTTCAACAACATATATCTTCTAAATGTAGGCCATGGCTGAGAAGCAAGCTGGATCCGGATATATTCAGTAACTAAAGCCAGAAACTTATCCACCTCTTCATATTTCAACAACATATTTCTTCTAAATGTAGGTCATGGCTGAGAAGCAAGCCGGATCTGGATAGTCAGTAATTAATGCTAGAAACTTATCCGCCTCTTCATATTTAAACAACATATTTCTATAACATGGTATGAAAGAAAATTGATGAGAACAATAGTACATTTCCTCTTACTGCAAATCAACACCGACCAATATACAACAGCACATGCACATATAAGAGATCCAAATATTGATGATAGGTTCATGCATAAAGCAAGAAAATTTGCAGAATATACCAGAATCTTATTAAGCGATCCTAACTCCATGTGAAGTTTCCTAGGAAAAACATCAGCAAAGGATCAAGGTGGACAATAAACAACAGTAATATATAGTGCTTGGAGGTAAATAATAATAAATGAATCCTAGTGGGTTCAGGTATTTTGAATAATGAAGAATATTAAGAACTAACCATACACATGGTATGAAAGAAATTGATGAGAACAATAGTACATCTCCTCTTACTGCAAATCAACACCAACAAATCTACAGCAGCAAAAGCACATATAAGAGATTGAAATCTTGATGATATGTTCATGCATAAAGCAAGAAAATTTGAAAATATACCAGAAACTTATTAACTGATCCTAGTTCCATGTGAAGTTGCCTAGGAAAAATATCAGCGAAGGATTAGGGGCTTCACATGGTTTTTGCCTACTGGTAGGAATTTATTTGTATGTACTGCTGCAGGTGAGAGGCTGACAATAAGAATGGATGTTCTACTAAAACGATATAGGTTTTGTGTGTTCCAGCAACAATGTTAGTTCTTAAAGAAAAAATGTAATAAGTTGATGGTTACATTCCTTTGATTTGATTCTCTCTGTCCTCCCTTCTCCTTTTCAAAAGAAAGTGGATCTCGTCATCTCTGACAATTTGAAAAGTAGGTATCAGTCTCAATTTAGATGCAATTTTGTACAATGGTCCAAAACAAGCAATATGCAGTAACAAGCACAAAGAAATGTAAAGAAATCAATTTACATCGAGTTAATAGTCTACACACATAAGCACTAAAGCGGAGTTTGCGCGTAGGAAACACTTTTTTTTGCGGGAGCGTAGGGAACACTATGTAAGAAAATAAAAGGTGTATTAGAATTTTTCTGCTAGTCGTAGGACATCATCGACACCGTGCTGCTAATAAATTAAACTATTAGAACTTATAAAATTAATCAAAGGATCAGAGAATGCGTAAGCGAGGAGGGCTAAATACATATATGTCAAGTTGAAAAATCTGAAACCAAATTAAAAACTGTAGCACAACCAACTAAAAGAAAGCTTGCTGGAGTTAGGCTCGAGCTCAATCCATGAGGCATGCTACAATATGAACACAAAGAGCACTACTATATATATCAGCTCCATGAGCATTTGTTGTAAGAAAACGCATAAGAAGCCTACTTTGAAAGCTAGCAAGATCAGCATTATAAGAATCAAATTAATATAGTAATCAGAATTAATTATATAAGAATAGTATAATATGTTGTCCAAAATCATAGGATATAAGAGTTCACCGTTGTGTTCATCACTTTCATAGTTTCTACTTCTCACCATATCATCATTCAATTCTGAGTCCACTAAAATGGTAGATAATTTTGTTCTAAAGTGTGTCCTATGCTCCTACCAAATACATAGTAGTAATCAGAATTACCCAAAATATAGTAATTGGAATTAATTATAAAAGAATAGTCTAATATGCTTTTGCCAAGTATTAATTAGAATTAGTCCACCAAGAACAATGGTGGGGATTGCGAGTGAAATATACATGCTCCAAATAGTCAAATGAAACATTCCTATCCAGAAGTTTAACATCCATAAATACCAATATAATCCACCTATGTGATTACAAAATTTTGATTAGACATTTTAATTTGATGAAATGAAAGACAAATAAACATGAATAATTAAATAGCTTTATGGTGTTTCAGCTGAAACACAAACATGGTGGGCAGCCTGACCGAAACTAACACACTCACTATAGAACCGCCCAATCCCATTCACGTTCCCTCCATCGCTAGCGTGCTTGCTGCCACAATCATCACTCTCCCCGCCAGCAAATTGCTGAAGATATGAGATTTACTGGAAAATTTATGATTTCTCACTGAATGATAAATCAAGTTCTATTTCCACTGCTTCTATAGATCAGAACAAAGACAGATATTGAATACTCATGCTTCTGGGCATTCTATTAAATCTCAATTGTCAATAACTAATCTTTAGAAGGCAAAATATATACAGAGAAAGAAAATTGTGGGGTCTTGAGCTAGATCCATCGATATTCTCACTGGCCACCGCAACTTTCTCTTGCTAGCGGGATATGTTTTGCTTCTTTAGATATTCTGCTTTCTTCTTATCAAATGGTCATGGCATATCAGTATACTCTGTAACTATTCGTCAGATTGCGTTTCTCCGAACTGATGGTTAGTAATTAACTAATTACTCCATTATCGGCTCCAGATTTTAGCCTAACAATGGAGGCAATGAAGTTAGTTATGAGTATTAGATGTTTGGGACAAATAGCTGCAGTACAAGGTTAATCCCTGCGAATTGACTGACCTTTTGCCGTGTGTTTACATTTGCATATATGTTGCACATGGTAAAATATCGACCAAAATATTACGAGATGACATGGTTAGATTAAAGAAAAACTATATAAGGTAAGATGAAGTACATGTATTAACCTATTTCCGTTCTGTTTGTTGCATATTTAAAAGGGACACGCTGAACCGACCCAGAGATGGGAGGATGATTTCGCCGCAGTTTTCTTAGCCTAGTGGGATTTAAATTCTTTTTCAAGGTATTCTCTCTACTTCAAGGTATTCTTTTTCAAGGTATTCTCACAGCCCACCAAAATGAAATAAATCCAGTATAATAAAGATGCTACAATAGTTTTTCAGACTCAATAATATGGAGATGTTACTAACAAACTACAAACTTATCACCCCATAGTAATTTAACTACAACCCTATACATACTACAAACTTCGTTCAAAATACACACAGCCGACTGACAACCATCCAATACTCCTAGTCTTATACATACTGCACACACTCGTAAACAAAACCCTCATTAAAACAATACATCAAGCAACAATATATTTTGGTCCAGTGATGGTGAAGACTGAACACCCCCATCCTGAAGGAAGTGACCGAGCTAAGTGGATTTTATAGTTTTCAATTTAAGTTTGTGCATAGACCAGCTAATGTTGCTGCTGACCTGCGTGCAAAAAATGCTTTGCCTCAGCAACAAAGGTGTGCCAGGATAAATAATGAATCCTAGTCGTTTTCAGCCTTCGGTATATGACTATAACTATGTACTTATTCAGTAATGAAAAGCTCCTGATTTCGGAAAAAGGTGCACGTGCATGAAACAAGGATGTAGCAAAACAAACATATAAATACTGTCAAATTCTTCAAACAGAATAAAAATAAGTAGATGGAGCAGCAAATCTCTGTTTCTAAGAAGTACACGAGCTACAAATTTCATATTCAGGAAAGAGGAACCAAGACATAACCAAGAAAAAGAAAACATAGGATCTATAAACGTAAGATTCTGTGAATTGATGAGGCAACACTAACCTCATCAAAGCTTTCCCATGATGAACGGCATGTTCGTGTCTCTCTTTCCTGAACGGTTTAAAGAGTTGTTCTTGTATATGATTGCTAAGCACGGACCTTGGCAGATCTTTAGCCCCAAGAACAACACTTAAGGGCAACTACATTTTGCTTCTTTATAATCGGCCCTTTTGAAATTAAAAAGGGCACAAATTTGATGCTTCCAGCGTTCACATTTGTCACACATAACCCACCTTAGAGCCAATCAATTTGAACAAATTAGCATGAACAAAAAGAGTTTAGAGAATTCAAGTATGAAGGTTAGCCTTAGGAAATTGATTACCTTTCCACCTGAATCGTGCAACTGCGAGCCTCATTCTAACACAGGATACATAAATTGTGGCAAATCTCAGTAGCAGCAGCAGTATAGTATGATGCACTTCGTTTTGTCCGAGCAACACAAGGAGAACAATAAATTGGTGGAGACTCAAAATAAAGCTTATCTACTTTGCAAACGAAACTTTTTGATAGAACATGTTGCCTTATGCCTCTTTTCATATCCTCAATGACTGAATAATCATAATTTCCTCAATCCTCATAATTGAATGTTATGTGTCACTAGACTCACACCCTGGCCAACACAGCAACAACATCATTAGGTCATTTGCAGCAAGAAATAACGTCGGTATACAACAAAGCATAGCAGCATATTACAAGATACAAGCGCAAAGCAGCAGCAGGCCATCAGCGACAAGCACCCAGCGACATCAAGCACCCAGACAACGCACACACACACACACACCCACGTAGCAAGCAGGGCGAGAGGACCGAGAACATATACCTTGCCGGCGACGGGATTCCTGGCGGCGGCAGAGATGACTCGCGGCGGCGATGGAGGTGAGTCGAGACGGCGGCCAGGGCGACTCCACGTGGCGGCTAGCGAACCCAGGCGGTGGCGGCACTTCTTGGCGCAACACGGTGATCGTTTACAGTGGATGTATACGAAGTACTTGGCGATCTTCTCCGTGGTGAGTGTGATGCCAACCCCTGCACGTTGATGAGGAGATAAGAGTGGTGGAGGGCAGGGCGGCCAGAAGGAAGGAGACCTGCGGAGAAGGACGGCTCCGACGGCGGCGACCTGCGGCGAAGGGTGGCTCCGACGGCGGCTGGAGGACCCGCGGGGCGCGGC
>NC_057809.1:576965277-576990008 GCF_018294505.1 Triticum aestivum | reverse complement strand
GCGGCGGCTCGGCGACCTGCGGGCCGCGGCGAATGGCGGCTGGGGGACCTGCGGGGCGCGGCTCGGGCGGCTCGACGACCTGCTCCCGGCTGCGGGACGAACGACGCGAGGGCGCAAGGTCGTGCGGGAGGAACCGCGCGGGGGCGTGAGGTTGTGTGGGCGAGCGAGAGGTCGGGCGAATGATTTCTTTTAGCGATCGATGAACTGCAGGTGGCTTAATTGCGTGGCTTGTTGGGTTAAACACGGAATGATTACAGGCCATCAGATCTTGTCGACGGACGCACCTGATTGTTTGGATCTGTCCTTCTCTTCCTTTTATAGTGGTAGTAGATGAAATTCTGTGTGAAATCCGGGTTGGGACACTCATGACTTCGTATTGGAATAGTTCTCGTATGATGATATTATGTCCAAAACATACACGGCGACAGCGACGGTGGTGTCGTACACACTAGGTGCTCTTAATGGATCAACGAACTAAGAAAACGTGGGCTGGTTGGCTGGAAACATATATGGGCCGGTGTAATAGTCCAAAAGAACGTGAAAGGACGGGCATACGTGACTATAATAACTTGCAGAAGAAATTATGATAGGAAAACGATTGGAGCCGGTGCGCCGGCCGAACTTTGCGCCGGCTCGTGGGCCACGCTGGCTCACACGAACACACAAACAACCACCCCGCGTGAGACATGTGTATATGGTGGGTCCCGCATGACTTTTCCTCTTCTTCCACCTCCAGCCCATCCATCGCAGCTCTGCTCCTCCACACAGCCTTCCCAGGCTGCTCGCAACCTCCAGAAGCTCTCATCGGCGGCGAGTGCTCGCGTGCGACGGCGCGCAACACCGCCCCTCCTTCATGGCCGGCGAGCCCCTCTGCCATCCTCCTCCTTAATTTGTATCCCCGCTAGCTCCCCGCGGCCATGGCCGTCTACACCCCTCGGATCTCAACCATGGCCTCCGCCCAACTACAACTTCGAGTCCCCGCCGGTGAAGCTACGAAAGCATCTATCGGGGTGTTGCAACCAGAGCTGTAAGCCTACAACCACAGGGCACACGCTGGACGGCGAGGATGGGGCGGCGCTGCTCCTAGCAAAAAACTAATGTCGCAATTTTTGCTAAATGCTTCAACCGGCATAACATTTTGCTACAACTGACATCGCATTTTGCTACAACCGTCGTCACGTTTTGCTACAACACATAGCCGGCGTCGCAGTTTTGCTACAACTAGCGTCACTTTTTGCTACATCCGGCATCACGTTTTGCTGCATCCATCACGACCGAGTTATGACCCGCGACGGCGGCGATGACAATTTTGCGGCAAGCGTCGTAGTTTTTTTTGCTACAAACGACAACACGTTTTGCGACATCCATTCTTTTTCTAGAACGCAATGGCTGCTACGTGCAACGACGAGCTACAAACGGCGACGACGGTGACAGACTTTTTTGCTGCAACCGTTTTCCCCGTTTGCTACGACCGTGCAATAGAAAGCTGCAACGGGCGCCATGGGAGCCACATGCCAGCGGCAACGGCAAACGTCGAGCTGCAACCGGCGGCAACAAGAGCTGCATCCAGCGGAGCTGCAACTGGCGACTGGTGTTGCTGGAGCCACGACCATCACCAGCGAGGAGGAGCTGCAACCCACATGCGAAGTTTTTGCTGCATGCGTGGATCTGGACGGCGGCGACCGGCGGCGAGTGCGGCATCCAGCAGCACGGGAGTGGCGGAGAGAGGGGTTGTAGATGAAGGGGTAGCGGCGGGCGGGCCAGGGGGCAGCCAGGCGACAGGGAGCCGCGCTTGCGCTGCGCGCAGAGAGGATGAAGGAGAGAGAGAAGTCAACGCACAGATCGGACGGTTGCTCGCTGGATCGGGTGGCTGGGGTTGGACCGGCCGAACCGTTTGGGCCGGTGCGCCGGCGCCTAACATCGCCCATTATGATATATATAGATAGATAGATTAGAGCATCTCCAGCCGTTGGCCCCCCAGGAGGCGCTAAAAATCGCCCCCTGGGGGTGCACCGGTGAAAACCGCATGCTGGGGCGTGATGCCCCCAGTCGCGGCGTCCATGATTTATTTAAAAACCACAAACTAGGCGCAAATTCATCCAAACTTCGGCGAGTTCATACATATTTAAAATATTAAAAAAACGCTACTAGGCCCGTTGTCACCCTCGCCGCTCCTCGCCGCCCGCCGCCCTTGAAGCTCTATAGGCCGAGGAGCCTGTAGAACTGCGTGTAGTCGTCGTCGTTGTCGCCTTCTCCGCGACCGCCGTCCCTACTGCATCCCTCCTCAGGTTGGCGCGGCGGGTTGGATGGTCCGGGGGCGTCCTCGTCCTCGTCGCTGTCGAGGATCACCACGCTGTGCTCGTCCTCGCGCCCACGCTTGCGGGCGGCTATCTCCTCCAGGGCTCGGCGCTGCCGGACCATCTCGTTGTGGAGGTAGTCGTCCCGCGCCCACTTTAGGGCCTCCTCGTCGGAGAAGCCACGCCGGACTATGGCCTCATACTCCGCGGGGAGGCCGGGCTCCGTCTTCGGCCTGACGAGGACGAGGCGGCCAGAGGTGGGGGAGGAGTCAGCGATGCGGACGCCGGAGCTGCGGGTGCGGTGGCTGACCGGCGTGTCCTGGGGAGAGCCGGTCGAGCGGCCGGACGAGGAGGAGGACGCCCCGGGTCCATGCGCCTCAGCGTCCATGAGCTCCCACGCCGACGCGGGAGAAGGACGGGGGAGCGGGGTACTCCAGCCTGGGCGTGTTGCCGCCCTCGATGTACTCGAGGACGGCCTCCAGCGTGCGGCCGGGCACGCCCCACCATCGGCGACGGCCTTCGGAGTTGAGCCTTCCGAAGGGCACGACGCCATTGGTGGCCTCGAGCTGCTCGACGTGGCGGTGGCGGAAGTAGGGCTCCCACAACGGGCTGTCGGGGATGTACCGTGCGCCTTCCCTCGCCGCATGCGGCAGAGAGCCGCGGATACGCGTGATCTCCGCACGCCGCTCTGCTCCGGTGGGCGGTGGTGGCACCGGGACCCCCCGGCGCTGATCCTCCACGCCCCGGGCACCCGCATGTCTGGCGGGACCGGGTACTCGGCTTCATAGAGGAGCCGAGCTTCGTCCTCGTGGAGGTGGCGGCGGCCGAAGCCGTTCGCCGCCGCGCCATCACCTGGGAAGTGTTCGGCCATGGTTGAACTGGAATGGCGAGAGGAGAGGGAGGGACGGGGAGGAACGGGGCATCGGCGGTGGAGAGTCTGTGCGTCACCGGCGCGCTGGGGGTGGCCTATATAGGCGGAGGTGTCGCGCGGCCGCCGTGTTACGCGTGGCAGGCGAGGGACGTGCGTCGTCCGGTCTTCACTGCGCCGCCCATGAGGCATCAATGAAGGAGGCTGACCGCCGCGACAGCTTTGGCATTGATTCGCCGCGGGAACTGAGGCGATGAGGACGACGAAGCGGCGAGAAGAGCCGAGTCATTTCCAAGGAGGGCTCGCCAACTTTCGCGCCAAAAACGATTCGGCCGGCGCCCCCAAGCGCCACTACAAGAATTCTGTTAATCCATGACGGATTGGATCCGTCATCGACCTGTGCAAAACTATCATGGAAGGGTATGTGTGACGGATCTAAAATTCGTCATGTATATCGCGTCATAATTTAACAGCTGCCCACTCCATGAAGGATCATTTAAAACCGTCATGGACCATGGCGGTTCTTGACCGTCATGGGTGGCACTTAACTAACATGCTCATAACGGCGTTAACTTGTGTGCCAGGTCAGCATTTGCCATGGATCCGACGTGGCAGCCCATGAAGTAATCGGCCCAAGAAGAATTCCAGCTCACTAAATTTTAGCTCCATGCAAGACTAACGCCCATGTCGTAATCAGCCCATTTGGAATTTTGGCCCATTAAAGTTTAGGAGTGTACAAAGCCCACTGGTTTTGATCTTAACAATTAGCCCATCTTATTTCTCCTGTTCCATAGAAATACTAATCCTGAGACAGTATAAATTTTTCAGAAAATGTATGCTCATGCCATTACATGAAAGGAAAAAATATATAAACATAACAGAAAAAAGCTACACAGAAAACTTGAAATTACAGGCATTTCCAGACAATACATCGGTCAAATATAAGAAAAACAAAAGAAACTAAAAACTACAAACACCCTATGTTAATTCTGTAGCCACAGACATGATAAAAAAGGAAAAACTCTGCAGCCACCGCCGCCCGGCTCAGCGCTCGCCGGACGACCACCGGGGGTCATTCTCGTGCATTTCTGGACGCAGATCTAGCCATCCCCGCCGGCATCATCGAAGATAGAACCTTATCCACCAAGTCGCATCAACTCATGCTCAACATTGCCTGCGTGTTGACAAAAGATAAGACAGCCTCAACAAATCCAAAGTAGAGATGAAAGGGAACCTGGTGGGGAGAGGGGCTCATAGACTGTCGTGGTCAACGGAGAAGCCGACGGTGAGGACGACGTAGGTGACGGATGCGGGCCCCGAAGGGGCGGCAGGGCTGCAGCACAGCGCAGCCCCCGGCGACATGGCCCAGTAGCAGCTCTGTGCAGCCCCGCGGTTGGGCACGCCAACGACAGGGTCGCCGGCTCCCTGCGGCGACATGGCAACGACCTGCATCAACGAGACCCTTGCTGCATGCACTAGATCAGGCTTTAGGGGCTGGATCTGGCCGTTGGGGAGAGAAAGGGGCAGGGGAGGCTAGAGGTGAGGAAAGGGGATGGTGGTGTTTGCAGTAAGCATGTAGGGAGGTAGGACGGTCGTGGCCGCGCGTGATTCACCCACGGTTCCCATGGACTCACGGATCTCGGCATGATCCGGTCGGAGAAGAGGACCATGCGGGCGCGCGGTGGGAGTGTAGGGGGCGCGGCCGGTTGAGGGGTAGGTGGGCACGGCGGGGAGGCGTCGGAACGGGAGGATGTGGGGAGATGGGTACGGCTGGCTGCCGGCATGAGAGGAAGGATGTGCGGTGGTGCGGCTGGGGAGGGTGTTGTTCGAGTTCGGCCGCCATGGAGGCGCTGGTCCAGCAGCGGAGATTTGGATCTGGGGATTCCGAGAGGATTTCGCTGTAGAAGATAAGGCAGCAGCTCGTGGGTGGGCTGAAGAACATACGAGAAAGAGGGGGAGGCTTGCTAGCCGTCAGATCTCAGAGTACAGGACGGTTTAGATATGCGATCCGTGGGATGGTTTGCTCAACCAATCACAGCACGAGATTATCCTCACACTGGATCGCCACGTCGGTAGGAGCAGTTCGTTTCCTTGGAGAAAAGAACGGCAGCAAGGCGTGACGGTTTCGACATCGTTAAACAAGCCCTCCAACCATGATGGTTTAGACAACAGGTTAAACATATATTCTGTTTTTTGGTAAACATATATGTTGTTGATTCTCATATAGATGAAATTAACAAATTATATTCATATTTTTTTGAGTAAACATGAATTAATTTTGGAGTCACATATTCTATTTCTAAAGTTGTTGTGTACGTTTGCAAAGTTGTACGTTTGTAGTCTGTCACACCATGATTTCGTGACCAATTCGTATTTTTGAAATATTCAAGTAGGTTCGATTTGCACGGTCCGTTCCATGGTGCACATTTTTTTTACTAAATCATCTATTGTGCCAAAAGTAAACGTCCAAATGCTCTTATAGTTAGTCGTGATTGAATTTATTTTTATTAAAATTTATAATATGGGTGTGGCTAGGTCTCAGTCGACTGAGACTTAACCACGTCTCAGTCAAGTGATAGAGTAGAATAAGAAAAACTAAAAACTAAAAAGAAATATTTTGTACGAATCTCCATGCAAGATCAAAGGGATATAATATCGACTAAGACATAACGAAGTCTCCGTGGACTGAGACTTAGCAAAACTGTTATACTCCTTGCATGGAGATTTAGTAATATTGTCTCTAGGAAAAAAACAAAGGCCATATGGGCTTCGAGGAGTTTCTGGGTACATTCGGATCTTGGTGATCGATGACGGTTTCTGTGACGGATCAGAGAGAACCGTCATCGATGGTGACGGATTTCCAGAACGTCACCCAAAATCTATCATGGATTAACAGGTTTCTTGTAGTGCGCCTCCAGCACGCCGGGTTCGGCTTGGGTCCGCCGGCGCCAATTTCGGCCCGAGCCGGCGAAAAAAAGACCTTTGAGGGCGTGACTGGGTCGATTTTTCGGCGCTGGCGGTCGATATATCGCCTGGGGGCCTTGTTGGGGGCGCGGCTGAAGATGCTCTAAGACCCCTGAAGAATATTGAGAGGGGCCGCAAGTCATTGATCCATGCGGTGCCAGCCACTCGCCAAGTTTGCGTCCTCAAGCTCGAGATATCGGACCTTTCCAGCCCGCGACTTCACCACCAAACGCGGCCGATACGCCGCCTAATTGTGCCCATATGTTGTAGGCCTGCTCGGACCCAAATGTTGGTTTGACGCTCCTAGAAGAAGCCTTTCGTGCCGCCACAAAGCAACCACTGCGCTGCACGTGCTCGCTATCAGCATAGCTTCCAAAAGCACCGCCTAAAGTGGGCTCATGCTGAAGGCCCATAACAGCCAAGATTCACCGCAGTGACTCCGAGTAGATACTCCCCGTGCCGGCATCGATCAACCCCCGCGCTGCATGCACACGCCTTCAGCACAACCTCCAAATGCATCATACTTCCCATCTTCGACCCAGAGCCAATGACGTCGAGCTGGATCAATGCGATAGAGCCCCGTAAGGGCATCTCCAGCCGTTCGGCCCCCCAGGGCGCTTAAATAGAGCGGCCTGGGGCGTGCTGGCGCTAGTTCGGTCCTTGGGGGCGACCTAGCTCCCAGTCACGCCCCCAAGCGCCGGCCCCGAGATGCGGGAAATTTAAACTTGGTCATTCCCGCTCTCAAAAGACGCCACAAATTCGGTGATCGGACGTAGTCTAGCGTTACAAAAAACAGAGCGCCGCACGCCGCAAGTTCGCGTGCGCAATGATTCATTCGGCAGGGTCGGCTCCAGGCGTTGGCGGAGTCGGCGTGCGCGGGCTCGGCGGTGTCGGAGCTGCTTCGGTGCTGGGCTGTGTTGGCCGGCTTCGGCACTGCTGGGCGGCAATGTAGAGGCGTCGTTCGGGCTTGGCGTCCGTGTGGTCGTGGGCGCGGGAGCTTGCGTCGTCGGCGTTGCCGTCTGCATCTGGTTCAGGATGAGGCCGCGCTCCACCATGTACCACGCCCTGAGCTGCTCGTCGTTGCTTTGGAGCATGTCCGCCCCGCCCATCAGAAAAGCCATGTCGGTGTTCCTCTTCTTCGTGGCGACGTTCGTCCGGAGCAGGTCGAGCTTGATGGCGTTGTTCTTCATCAGCGACGACCACTGCGCCTCGGTCTTCTCTTCACGTAGGACGGCCCGGGCCTGGGCGTCGGCGAGGCAATGCTCGATGGACTCCTGCACTCGCGCGGTTGCCGCATCAGCGTTTTTCCCCTTCTTTGCCAATTTGTGGCCGTCCGGCCGCCCCTCTGACGCGTCCGGAGTCGTCGCGTCCGGCTTGTATGTCTCCTTGGCCTTGTCGAGGGTACGTCGGACTTCCGCCCACTTCTCGCACTTGTCAATGCGCTTGTAGACGTGGAGGTGCTTGAAGTCGGCGTCTTGGTTGTCGCGCCGATACATGGTGAACATACGCAGCAGCTGCACGGAGGAACAAACAGTTGGCGGGCGGCGGGCGTTGACGACGAAGAGATGCGGGCGAACGGCGTGCGTACCTGATCCTCAATGCTGGCGCCGCTCTCCGGGCGAGCCGCGACCTCCTCGACGATTCCATGCCATTTGTTGCACGCCAACTGGATACGCCCCCAATGGTTCGCCATCGCCTTGGAGCCGCGCTGCATGTATACGCCTTTGAAGTACGGGTCGACGAGCTTTCGCTCGTCGAACTCAGCCTTGATGCGGTCCCAGTACGTCTCCAAGCTCTGGTTCACGCCGGTGGTCGGGTCGAGGCAGATGACTTTCCATGCTTCGGCGAGGCATTCCTTCTCCTTGGACGTCCACTTGATACGCGGTTCGCCTGACCTAGCCGCCCTCTTCTTCTTCTTCTGGCGCCCCTTCGTCGGAACAGGAGCCGGCTCCTCCTCGTCCTCCTCCTCGTCCTCCTCCTCCTCCTCGGGTTCCTGCGCTTCATGCGCGTCCTCGCCGTAGACGTAGCCAAGCTCAGCCTCCATGTCGCCGCTGAGATCCACTACCTGGGTGGCGAACCCGGGAGACGCGGCGGCCGCGGTCGATCCTGTCGCGATGATGTCGTCCATGTCGGCTCCTGTGTCGTCCGTGTCGTCGAGGTGCGAGAAGGCAAGCGGTCCACGGCGGAGATGGGGCGTCGGTGTGGACGCGTAGGCGGCGGGCGACGAGTAGTTGTATGGAGGGTACTGCACACCGACGAAGGCGAGTGAGGGTGTGCGCGTCACGGGGTGGCCATGGGGAAGGTCATGTTTGGGTTGAACCCCCCGTGCGCGTCGCCGTCGGCGTAGCCGGGCGACGACGATCCCCATGGAGATCCGACGCCTTGCTGTCCCCAGGGCGCGTACTGGGCGTGGCTGACGACGGGTGAATTCATCATCCCCGCGTGGTCGACCGATGAGGAAGACGCCGCCGCGCGCGCCGCGTTGCCGCGGGCCTTCTTGGCAATGGCCCTGTTCCGCCGGTCGGTGGTGACTGCGTCGCGTCGCTGAACTTCCACCCTCCACTCGGCGTTCGACATGCCCGGTGGCTTCGATGGCGGCGCCCTCGGCTTCCTCTGCTTCGGCTGGGCCACGGTGCTAGTCATGGTTGCCGCCGCGCGCGGCATGGCGTACTTCTTCGGCGGCATGGCGGCGACTGGAAGGCGAGCTGGAGGGGGTTTGGTGGGAGAAAGGCAGGGAATGGCGGGAGGAAGGCGAGCGAGCGGAAGAGATGCGAGGGAAAAGCGTCAAGAAGCGGCGGGAAAAGGCCCTCGGGTCGCCGCCAGGGCGGGCCCACACGCTTTTTTCGCTTGTGCCGGCTCCCCAAGCGCCCCCCAGGGCGCCGGGTTTGGCCTGGATCCGCCGGCACCAGTTTTGGCCCGAGCCGGCGAAAAACGGGCTTCTGGGGACGCGACTGGGCCATTTTTTTGGCGCCGGCGCGGCAAAATCGTCTGGGGAGGGCCTGTTGGGGACGCGGCTGGAGATGCCCTAACTCCACCACACTACATGAGTCTGTCGTCGGCCGTACCAGGCATGCCTCTTTATCGTTTCCTATGGCAGATAGCATCGATTCCGCTAGGACGGGGGCATGCCGCGATGAAGAACATCCGTGTCTACAACGTGTGAAGCTGGTAGTCAACACGCCGCATGCAACGTCCCACTCTCCATGGAGGAGCCCGAGTCGACGGAGGCGACCCTCCTGGTGGTAATAGGTGGTCAAAGTTGTCACTGCCTCCGGACATGTGACACCCCCAGCAAGGACGACCAGCACACTATTGTACGAGCACTGGCCCCGGATCCATGGACCCCGGCGTCCTTGGGCAAGCCGCACGCTGTCACGACCCGGGTCACGTGTCCACCATGGAAACCCGTTGAACCAGGCCCTATGGAGATGGCTCTGCCGGTGCCGACAGGTGTTCGTAGCAGCCGTCGTGTCGTCTTAGAAAATGAGGGTGAATGGGGTGGCGAGATCAGCGATCCGATTCTATAGAAGACATCTCGTGATATGTCACTTGTGCATATCTGTTTTTAGTGTAGTTTGAATGTGGCCTATCTATCCTATTTGTGATCATCCCTCTGTCACCTACTCCCTCCCTTGACAAATATAAGATGTTTTAAATATTTCAATATGGACTACATACGGAACAAACACACTAAAACGTGGATTCACAAAAAAGTTAGAACATCTTATATTTGTGAACCAAGGGAGCACCGTAAACTAATATAAGACTTTTTAGATCACTCGATGTAGTACTTTTTAAGCCTCCTAATTTTAGGCATGGGCGTGTGCCCACCACTATCTTTGTTACACTAGTTTATTAAACAACCAGACCAACAATCATATCAGCAACCACATTAGTGTATAACATCTTTGAGAGAAACACAACCAAGGATATACAAATAACATTACAAGGTAAGAAAAGATTGAGTACAATATTTTCTGCGGTGTACAGGTACAATAATGGAGATGATACATTATAATAGTGAGGCTTTGCCTTCCCTTGTACTCCCTATTTATTTTAGAAATCAAAGCGGGTAAAAAAAAGAAACAAAGCATCCTTTTGTTAGCCCGTTTCAAGTGTCTTTGAACTGCTTATTATTGTGACCTGGCATGCGTGTATTGTTGGTACTTGTTTTGAGGGACTTGATCTTCACTGGATAGCGGAGGATGCACCCTGCCCATGGCCCATTCGTGTCGGGGGATGGAATGATGCACTTCCACACCGCGCTGTTGCATTTGAATCCTGAGCCAAAGCCGATCATCCATACGCGATCACCACGATGCATACGGCCCTTGGCCTCTATATATGCTAGCTCATACCAAGTTGAGCTGCTGGATGTGTTTCCGAAGCGGTGCAGGGTCATCCTCGATGGCTCAACATGCTCGTCGGACAAGCTGAGGCTGCGTTGAACCTCATCGATGACCGCAGTCCCACCAGCGTGTATGCAGAAATGCTCAAATGCTGTGAGGAAGTTGGGCACGTACACTTTGAAACGCCCGTTGGTCAGCTTTTGTGCCACAAAGGACATTGCAAACAAAAGTTGTTCCGAGATTGGGAGGACGATGGGTGCAAGGGTGACGATGTTGGCTTTGAGAGTGCGGCCGGCAGCAGCGATAAGGTCCTTGGAGAGATTGACACCAGTGTGCCCCTTGTCATCCTCCTCTCGATGTATGCATCTATATGAGTTATCATCCGCCGCGGTAAGCGTACGCACAACCGACATGAGCCGGAGTCGGGCTTTGGCGGCGGATGTGGACAGTAGCACGGCTGCTCCGCCCATGCGGAACAGGCAAAATGGCAGAAGCATAGCTCGCTCATTCCCATCATAAAGAAGGGGGGATAGAGTTTCTGTAGATACCACCAACGCTCGTGCGCCTCGGCGCGCGGTCTGTAGAAGGTTCCTCGCAGCCTCTACTGATATCAGCCCAGCGCTGCACCCCATTCCAGATAGGTGCACACTGCGGATGTCGCCTCGTAGCTTGTACTTGTTTATTATCATGTCGATGAAGGACGGTGTTGGGTTGAAGCCGCTGCAGTTGACGACTAGTATGTCGATAGTGTCAGGACATACGTTTGTCTTGGAAAACAATTCGTCAATGGCTGAGAAGACCACGAGCTCAGCCTCTTCGCGGGCCGCCTCTAATGTTAAGTACTTCTTCCATGGGATATAGTGGACTGGTGTGGGCAAGCAGGTCTCCTCGCCGAGCCCTGAGCTCTCGAGAAGCCGCGACATGAAACGGATGCTCCGTTCGTTGAGTGTAGACGATTGGCGCGCGCACTCCAGGAATGCGGCAAATGGGACGCGGTTAAGATGAGTGCCATGGAAGCAGGCGTAGTCGACGAGGTACACCTTCCGTGGTTGTGATAATAGATACATGGTAACTGCAGAGGCTGGGAGGAAGCATGACAAGAAGAGGTATGCAGGTGTAAGGGCTCTGAGCCGACCCAGGATCTCATCGTGCCCGAGCCTTGCTACCACAACAATAGTGGCTGCCGCTATTGGCACGGTCACCATGGATAGGAAGTTGTCTACTACGAGCTTGAAGAGAAATTTGAGGTTCTTCCAAATTCCTGATGAACTCATGCTGCCAAAGCGCAAACATGTGGTTCTATCTGTGTGCGTGTGAGTGTTGTGAATGTGAAGATAGACTTGTCTTACATATAACAGCTGGTTTTATTGCTACCAACTACCAACTAATTGTGCAAATGAAATGTATCCATTAACACGGTGTAGCATTAAGCAATCACATGTTTTTTTATAGATCACCGAACTAAACATATTGTTCCAAATAGCCCAAACAGACATTAAGATACCCAATCCATTCTGATAACGTGTAACATGGTACTTGGGACTTTTTTCCCCTTGACTGATATTCGATATTTCTGATAACGAGAACTCTTGCTAGAAGGACCATGTGGTTGCGAGCCCGAGCTGGTGTCCCTGGGCTTCTTTTAGTTCTTCTCTTGTATCACCACTGATGGGTGCTGAGAGCTCATCAGTGATGTTCTTTTGTCACCATTGACGGGCATCCAGCTGGAGGGGGTTTAGGCGCCCTTCACTGAAGAACTATTCTGTACTAGTTACAACGACAACGGCTAGGGCTATTGGCACAGTTACCATTGGTAGAAAGTTGTTCACGATGATCTTGTTCACATATTTGGGCTGGCTGCTCATTCGTGCTAAACTCATGCTGTTGAAGTGCGTGCGCGGGAGAGGGTGTAGGGATAGAATGTGGCTGGTGCCTGGTACCGCGATCCCATATACAGACGGGGAAGTTCAAACCAACTGATTTCATTGTTATCAACCAATCCACGTGTTTTTTATGGATCGTTCCTTTGACACTTCAACAAACTAAGCATGTCATTTGTTTCTTTGTCTGAACTATATCACATTTTCCTACCTGCGAATTCCCGACCTGCCTTGCCCAAATTAATGGGGCAGTAGTATGGTGACAGCTTATCTATGATAAGTCATTTTTTTTCTTTCGAAATTAAGGGGTTCCCCAATTTCATTTCTGGAAGAGAATGTTCCCTACAGGACTGTTCCAGAATTATGATACATATCCAAAACAAAAGGACAGACACAAAGACTGAATAATTCTCACTACTTTATAGTTTATAAAGCCGTCTAGGAAAGTTTTTACATTCCACCATCAAAATAAGCAGAGCAAAAAACCTACATGAAGGCATTTTTCTACTCGAACCGGTCTTCCCTTCATCCAGCAAGCTGCAGAACCCTTCTTTCTACTGATCAGCTGCAACTCCCAACTTGCACCTCTGCTTGTATGCCTCGTAGTTCTTTTCAATTATACTATTGATTCTAACAGTAAATTAATTTATGACATGCTCATTTTTCTCTATTATCTCTCAGCCAACAAAAAATGCATGGCAAAAATATACACCAAGACTAAGCTTATTATTAAAAAAATATGCTGAAAATTTAAGGCTCCAAGCCATACAACCTTGGATGCACACAGATTGCATAAAGTATTAAAAAAGAAGTACATCACTCAGATCACTGCTTAAAATGAAATAAATGTAAATCCAAACTCAATTTTTTTTAAAGAAGAAGATAGAGAGAGAAGCGATTACGAATGACCTCATCGCGTACTCAAAACTGAAGCCCTCTGAACTGAACCACCTTTTGCTCCAATGCCAAGCCAGTCAGCACTCAGCACTCAGCACTCAGCAGATTGGAATGTTTTTTCTAGCACTTGTCAAAATTGGAACCTGTGTAATATATAATACTTGCGACGTTCTGCCTCGAGATTAATAAAAAGAACAATAATCAACTTATTAGCCATAGTTCAGAAACAGTGCTTGACAGGTTCATAGTATAAGCAACATAAGCTTGGTCTTTAAAATTTCTTAATTAGAAGATACTTCCTGTAACTACAAACACCACAGACCATAATGATGATCTCAATCTCATGGCCCGCAAGAGTATGTTTTGTTTAGGCTGGAAACATGGAATGTCACTGATCAGAGTTTGTGGACAATTGCGATTATGTAACCGCCTATTGTATTTTGCAGGTCTTCGTTATTTATGACTCAAGGATATGTCCTCTGTACATTGGTCCACTCACATACGTTTGTTCATTTTACGGGAAGTCTCTGACACTGAAGAAAATCTGTACAAATGAAATTGTTCAACTGCAGAAGAATATAGCAGAAAGGTAAAAGATATTAAGTGTAAAGGGGGATGGGAGTTGAGAGGGTGTCAATTCCCACCAATTTCTTCTCATGGGCAGACCTTCATCCCAAACTAATTCCGATCATATACCAAACAAGGGAATAAGAGTGAAATTCTATTTCACATGCCTACTCCCTCGTGCGAACTCCCCTTCCCCTTCCCAAAGTTTACCAAACAGGCTGAGGAAAAGAAATCACGCCACAGACTGGCATGAGTCCCCAGGTGTTTTTAGGCGATGCGACCAAAGTGAGATCATCAGAATAGTACATCATTTGATAGTAGTCTATGTTTCCTGCATTTTTGGAAGAGCAGCATTGTGTTCCATCAGCTAGCATTACTGCATCAACTGCTCTTGAAGTTATCATATCCAAATACTACCAAACGTACCCGTACGTACAATGAGCAGGTGAAGCATATTTAATGCTAGTTTCAAGGCAGATTAATAAATGATTTGACACATACATACATTAGGAAACAAGAAGGCCAAGAGAACTTGTCCATTTGTATTTTTATTTTTCCGACAGAGAGAACTTGTCATTGCAATGGTGCATCTAGCATGGTTATAATGATATATCATTGTGCCGATAAATCTTGAGAGCACGACTACACAAAATAGAGAGAAAAATACTACCAAGTCTGACAAGTATTCACAAGTTTACGACAAAAGAAACAAAAGTCATGTCTAACAAACTGCCCTCGCGTGTTCTTTTGTCTACATACCCTCTGCAGTATATTTAAGGACGTCAAAAGTTCATTCTCAATTGAAATCTCAACAAAAAGCCCCAGCTGATTTAGGTTGCAAAGGTTACACCAATTCAAGAGCAACATTTCTCCTTTAGCTGCTGACATGGTTGATTGATCACATGCCAAATTAAACAGGCAGCCACACAGATATACATGCACTAGAAAGAGTACTCTAGATAAAGCAAGAGTTGATATGATTCATACATGACTTACTGAGGTTGTGTGAACGGTCGACATAGTGTACAAGATACTCGTCAAGGTTGTAGGGTCTGGCATCCGGAGTATAACCCCGTGTCATATCGTAGACGAACTTGTGCTTGGCTGCAACCCTTCTGTGGTTCTTCTTCTTGTTGATATGATAGATGCTGAACCCATAAGATTGCTGCTGACGGCAGCCCAGGTATACTGAGTCGGCAGAAATGGAGGGGAATGTCTCCGTGGAGATGTGCAAGCAGTGCGTCAGGCCGACAAACAGCGCGTTCTGACCAAGGCTCCTGACGGGGACCAGCCTCCTGCCGGCGATGTCCACCTCCAACAGCTCAATGCGGCTGGTGATGCCGTCCACTGTGAATAGCTCCTTTCGATTGTATGCCTCAACGCCGCCGAACCGCTCCATGCCTCTCCAGTACCGCACCATCAGCATCCTCCCACCGGTGCCACGGACCAGGAGCGAGATAATGTGATTGAACCAAATGTAGTCTTTCTTGGCAAAGCAGCGCTGGTCAACCACCTCCACCAGCCGAGGTAGCGGCTGCAGCTCAAGAAGGTAGACCGAACCCTCTGGCGAGCTGATGTAGCAACGTCCTCCGAGGGACAGCAATGTGCGGAATAGTACCTTGCGATGACTGTCGTACATGGGGTGGGAGATCTGGCCTGGGCTGACCAGCGTCCAGTGCGCATCGCCAGGTTTGGCGAAGATGATGGTGGCTACACCGGCTCTCAGGCAGAGGATGAGTGTGGGCGGGGAGGTGGAGTATCAAAACATGCGCCATTGATCACCCTCGGAACAACGCGGAGGGGATTCTGCAACAACTTCGGGATGTAACGTTCACTATAGGGGGGAACGGCGACAACGATGTTGGAGACGGCTGGGAACTCGGTGACGGTGTTGGTGAGTGGGTCGAGGAGGTGAATGACCTTGGTGGGCTTGTGGAAGAGGACGAGGAGGCCGTCGGCGGCGCCGATGTGGCAGTGGGTGGAGAGCGCCGGGAGGTGGACGCCGAGAGAGGCCGCGGTGGCTAGGTTGAGGAGGCGGCGGTGGGGCTCGGCCTCGTGGTTCATGGAGAGCACCATCCAGTTGCGGGGGCGGAAGCGACTGTCATCGTAGCGGCCTGGTGTGGTCGGGACTCGGGAGGCGGAGCGCAGGTTTGGCGGCGGCGGCGGCGGCGGAGACAGGGAGGAGGGAGGCAAATATGCGGGCGGGAGTCGAGCGTCGCGAGTGGCTGCGGGCTTCTTCAGTTGAGAAATGCGGCCCATGGACTACTGCACTGGCCCTTTACTACCGAGTACACACACTGCCTCCCATAAGAAAAAAAGAGTACACACACTGCCAAAGTATATTTCCTTGCTACGAACAAACGCTCTTTTGATGATGCTGTGCTGCTGAAATACATGTGTGATACTCAGTCATACTTCTTTTCTTTTAAAAAAAGCTAGACCAACTGGGGAGGAACCCATCGGCATTATATTAAGAAGGAATGTGGGACGCTAAATTTAACCGAATAGGGTTCCAACCCAGGACAGTGGGGCGACACCACCGCGCTCCCATCACCGAGCTATGAGCTCATCCACAAATGAATAAATGGTGGGGTGTACTTTAAAAATAAAAGGCATGCGTGATACTGCGTCCAGTTACTCTTACTTTACAAAGGCTACAGCTAGACCCTATGCAATTGCACACCATCAAGGGGCCACCCCCATGGGAGGGGAACTTTTGGTCTATGGGGACATATGCACCCTATATGGGAAAAAAATTAGTAATTCAACAAAAAGTCAAAAATTCCTGAAAATATTTTTGAAATAAACTTGACCTTCTATTGTACTCGTGAAAAATAAAATCCATGAAAAAAATATCCTTTTGACTTCTTTTCAAAAAAGACAAATTTTTGGCTAAAATAGTGTGAATAGTGACCTATAATAGCAAATAAATTTTGTCTTTTTTGCTGTGAGGTCAACTTTTGTTTTTTTTCGTCGACATTTATATATCAGTGCAAAAGTAAGTCAAGTATTTTGTCAAAATAGTTCTTACCTATTTTGACTTTTTATTTAAAAATTAAAAAGAAATCTCCATATAGGGTGCATATACAACCAGGAACCAAAGTGTATTTTCCCACCCCCATGTGAGTTTTACTCATTTTTTGTATTTGAGTAGGTCATAGGATCATGAAAAACTAAAATAGAGGCCAACACCTAGCAGGAGTTGGGTCAGGCGCACCGAAAGGGGGAGGCTCGCACTTAAGCCCTAGATCTTTCTGTGTGATGGTCCGGATTTGGGAAGCAGGTGCCTCTTCAAAATTGTGAATTGACTTTTTCCTCATCACACAACCCTTGTACACCCATATTAGGACCCCATGCAAAAGGGAACTAGTTCCGACACGTCCATGTGATCTCGTTCGCCCCCTTCTCTGATGGGCCTCATGACGTCTAATACGTACCTTTTCTTCCGAATGGACACTCGAGTGAAATCTGCAATGGGGCTGTATTTTTCTTGACCGATTCTTGCATCACTGAATGCTTCAGATTTTGTATATCCCTTGTTACATGGTGCAGTTGGCTACTAGAAAGGGATTACCAACTTTGTGATCATTTGACTTGGAGGTAAATTTTGCACCAGTGAACATATGCAATGAGGAGTGGTAGTTCAAGGTAAATCGGAAGTTTGAAAATCAAGGATTCAATAACTTCAGATGTATTCTATCTACATGCTAATTCATGATGAAATTTTCTTGCGTTCTTGCATATTCTAAGTTAGTGACTAGTGATTAGTAAGCCTACAAGAGTCCTTTTATCTCATTTACTTTTTCACCTGTGACTTTTTCCTCCTATCGTTTAACGGTGCCTACTCGTTGTTGGCTCAAGTGTGTAATGTTTTCAGACAGTAAATGCACATAGAGTTGAACCTCTTATTGCCAAAGAAAAATATTGTGACAATCAGTCCTTGAATTGTCCACACTTGGATAGGTATGTATCTATATTGTTGATACAACTTTTCTACTTTGTATCTATATTGTTGATTGATGTGCCGAGCATGTGAAGCTGCAAGAAAATTTGGTCCCGTTTTATGTTAATTCTTATTTTTATAATTCAGACTTATCTGCTTGCATCACCTGCTTCTTACTGTGTAGAGAAAAACTGAGTGTTGTCTCTGAGAAAGAATGAAAAAGAGCATCCAAAAATACCTCTTCATTAAGAAATTAATCAACTCATTAGTCTTGGGATGCATTTTTACATACAGTGTTCTGTTAGTTTTTCTGCAAGGGTTCGATATACAGAATACACTGCTATTGCTACCTCACTTTTCTCTTAGCAATAGATACATGTTCAAACGATTATACAAGTGCGTTGATACTCCCAGTCTGTTTCAGCATATCAGTATGCTCAGTCACATCTTTCCTGTGTTTTTCATCCAGCCTCACCATCGTAGCAACTGCACCTGAAATTATCATAATCCAAATATCTACTGCCTGTTTGGAGCAAGATAAATAAACAACTTCAAACATACCTAGATTAGGAAATGACAAGGACGAGAGAAATTTCCCATTGCAATGGTGCATCTAGACTGATGACAGTGATGTTCTAAAAAAACACTTACTGTGACACTTTGTCATGCGGGTCCATATTGAGAGAATAGAGACACAAAATAGAGAGAATAAATTAAACAGAAAAATATAGGAAAATTTAAAAAATGTTGCATACACAAAATTCTAAATTCAATATGTACTTACAAGTTTGCGACAAAAATGTCATCAGTGTGACAAACTGCTCTCGCATGTTCTTCTGTCTACATACCCGATTGCATACATTTGCCGACAAGTTAACAACAACAAAATTACTTTTCTCTCTCACCAATACTGAGCTTATTATAAAAAGCATGGTAAATTTGAAGGATCCACCCCATATAACTTTGGAGTCACACAGATAACATAAATGATTAAAAAAGTACTCCATCCGTTCCTAAATATAAGACTTTTTAGAGATTTTAATATGAACTACATACGGAGCAAAATGAGTAAATCTACACTCTAAATAGGTCATATACATTCATATGTAGTTCGTATCAAAATCTCTAAAGAAAGACTTATATTTAGGGGTGGAGGGAGTTCATTGCTCAGATTGCTGCTTAAAGTGAAATAAATGTAATGCCAAAACTGAAAATTCTCAAAAAGAAAGTGGGACAAATGAAGGACCGCATTGTGTAATCAAACTGAAGCCATATGAATTGAATCACCTTTTACAAAGGTGTGTGGTGCGGATGCTAAAATGCCAAACATAAATCTTAGCTAAACAACACAATGACAAAATATTCATGATTTAAAACCGACCACCAACACCAAATACTATTGGTTTTCCTTCTTTTCTCTGATGCAAAACAAATGAAATAGCAAAATACTTTCAGGCTGTTGAAACATCATTTAAAGCAATGAACAATTAGCATAAGCGTAAATTTGCAGGGAGGAACAAGATCTCACGGTTGTAAGATAACAAGATGCCAAGAACTTCAGCTCTCAATTAAGAAAGTAGGCAATCGACTTTGTATAAACAATAATCAAGAGCTGAGAGATTATTCAATGGGGTTCTAGCAGGGCTGCTAACAGCGTGTTGTCCCCCAAATCAAATTACTCATATTGGTACCCTAAAAAAAATACTCATATTGGACCTTCTGGGCTTGCTGCATTCGCCTGGGAAATAACAAAGCGGACAGTCGAATCTTTTCTTTGAAATCTGAAGCTATTTCTAACCTTTCCATATTTGTCATAGGATGTAAAAGATAAGGTCACTGTTTACATTAGAGGAAAGGTGCTTAATTAGAGAGCATAGGACTTGCACACAAGAACTATGTCAGTTTGTACTTTGTAAAGCCATTGGAGAGCCAAACCAAATGGTTCTAGCATAAGCAGAGTGGGGAAAAAAGATGTGCTCGTCGGATTTGACCAACGACATCTAGAACAAAATCAGAGAGCAAGTCCCTATGAAAAAAAAACATGTTAAACAGGCACCTCATTTAGGTTGCAAAAGTTACACCAAGTACATATAGAGCAAAAGTAGCTGCTGTCAAGGCTGATCGACCACATATGCCAAATTAAACAGACGGCCATACAGATACATTATATGCACTAGAGAGGGCTCTAGCTAAAGAGACAGCTGGTATGATTGATACACGCCTTGCTATAGCGGTGTCTACGGTCCACATAGAATACAAGATATTCATCAAGGTTGTAGGGGCTGGCAGCGGGTTGATATAAATACCGGGATATATCAAAGACGAACTTGTCATTATGCTCGGTCCTCGGGTGGTTCTTCGTGTTGTTGATATGATAGATGCCAAACCCACGGAATTGCTGATGATGGCAACCCAGGTATATCGTGTCCGCAGAAATGGAGGGGAATGTCTCGGTAGAGATGTGCAAGCAGTGCCTTAGGCCAATAAACACCGCATACCGGCCAAGGCTCCTGACGGGGACCAGCCTCCTGCCGGCGATGTCCACCTCCAACACCTCAATGCGGCTGGTGATGCCGCGCGCCGTGAATAGCTCCTCTGGATTGTAAGCCTCAACGCCGCCGAAGCGCTCCACCATGCCGCTCCAGTACCGCACCATCAGCATCCTCCCAGCGGTGCCACTGACCAGGAACGACATTATGCGCTCGCGCCAAATGTTATCTGGGTCGGCAAAGCGGTGCTGGTCAACCACCTCCACCAGCCGAGGTAGCGGCTGCAGCTCCATAAGGTAGAGCGAACCCTCCGGCGAGCTGATGTAGCAGTGTCCTCCCAGGGACAGCAATGTGAAGAATAATAACTGTTGATGTTGGTAGTTCCTGGGGTGGGTGGACCGGCCTGGGGTCACCATCGTCCAGTGCGCATCGCCGGGTTTGGCGAAGATGATGGTGGCCAGACCGCCTCTCAGGCAGAGCAGGAGTGTGGGCGGGGAGGTGGAGTCATCAAACGCTGCGCCATTGATCGCCCTCGGAATAGTGCCCAGGGGATTCTTGAACAAAACGGTGTGGTGGTCCAGGGGGACGGCGGGAACTATGCTTGAGATTGCCGGGAACTCGGTGAGGGCGCTGGTGAGTGGGTCGAGGAGGCGGATGGTCGTGGTGGGCTTGTGGTAGAGGAGGAGGAGGCCGTAGACGTCGCAGATGTGGCAGTGGCTGGAGAGCGCCGGGGGGTCGACGCCGAGGGAGGCCGCGGTGGCCAGGTTGAGGAGGCGGCGGTGCGGCTCGGCGTCAGGGATGATGGAGAGCACCATCCAGTTGCGGGGGCGGAAGCGGCTGTGCAGGAGGCCTGCTGTCCGCGGGTCGGCGGTGAGTCCGCGCCACGGGCTGCACACGGCGCGGAAGCGGAGGTACTCGGCCACGTCGAGGGAGAGCAGCCGGCCGGAGATCTCCTCGACGAGGTCTACAGGGAGCAGGTTGGCCCAATCCCTCCATTGTGCGAGGAGGCTAAGCCGCCGGCGCCGCGCTCGCGTCATCATCCCGTGAGATCCGTCCCCATCGGATCCCGCAGCCACAGGGGGGACGGCGAGGCTACGGCGCAGCGTCGATTGCCTCGTCATCTAGACTGCAGGCATGAGAAATGGATTTGGTGAGGGGGGGTCGGGCGTCGGGCGTCGGCGCAGAGGTTTGGCGGCGGGGTTCGACGAAAGGGGAGGAGGCAGTGTGCGAGCGTTGCGAGTGGCCGTGGGCTTCTCGAATTGAACATTGTAGACGGCCTTGTAGGCCCAAGGATCTAGGTAACAGACCACTGTCAAACAAGTTGTCAGTGAAGCGTGATGTTGGATGTGTTGAAAAACAGCATGGGTCTCACGGGAGTCAATGTGTCATCCGAAGCGTGATGGTGGATTGGGTTTTAGGGACATCGAACTTTGTAATCTCGCCCTCCTTGCACGGCAAGCTTGGCGAGTTCTCCCTGATCCATCATCTCTCAGCGCGAGGATTTTCAAGGCGGTGTATTTCCCTCAAGATTCAGTATTGCATGCGGAACTTAGACCTCGCCCTTTAGTGTGAGGGACGTGATGCTCTGAAACCTGGGATTATTCGGCGGATCGGTAACAGGGTTGATACTAGTTTTCTTGGAGACAATTGGATCCCTAGCTAGGGATTTCGGGTTGCGGCATGTATGTGCTTTATCAGCTAATCCACCGCAAAGGGTTAGTGATCTGATCGATTCTGCTGGCTGCTCATGGAACCATCAGGTAGTTTGAGCTCATCTTCTTCCCATGGATGTCAAGGCGGCGGTGTGTTTTGATTTTCGGCCGAAAAAAAAAACAGATTTCGGCCGAATTTCGGCCATCTTGGTCTACGGCGAAATCTACCTTTCGGCCGAAATTGGTCAAATTTCAGTTAAATTTTGGTCAAATTTCGGCCAATTTATATAAAAAAAAGTGCTGAAATTCGGCCATCTCAGCCTGGGGTGAAAAAAAAAATCTCAAACCGAAAATCAAAACACAGGCGGTGTTGAACATTCTCTTGAGCACAGTTAGCCAGGAGGATTTGTGGGCTTGGCATGATGAAATGTCTGGGACATTCAGTCAGGTGTGCCTATAGGCTGCTTGTTGACACGAAAAAACAGCGCGAGGACTGACTTGAGCAACGACAAGGGTGCTCTCATGAACAGCGTATGCGTAAAAGTTGGTCCAAACTGTGGAACATGTATGTACCCCCAAGGTGAAGGTATTTGTTTGCAGCTGGCTAGAGTCTCGTTGGCAACAACGGACGTGGGGGCGAATAGAAATATGGCAGATTCAGATGTGTGTCAAGTGTGTAACTCGGCTCTCGATTCATGGCGTCATTCGCTTTTTGACTGCAACTTGGCCAAGGGGGCCTGGGCTTTACTTGATGATGACATTGTGGATTATATTGCGGCAAGCAAGCAGCCGGATCCCAAGTTGTGGCTCTTTGACTTGATCAATAATCTCCCACCGATGCGTCGTCAAGGTCCTGGTTAATTACCATGTGGGCTATATGGTGGGCAAAGCGAAAGGCTGTTCATGAAGAGTTTCCAACATTCAATTTTACTGAGATATTCGTAAGTAAAAACACTCAGATGCTCATTAGAAACTCCCTAGATTTATTTACGTTTACTTTAATTAAAATATAATATGGTCGATGGCATGATAAAGACATAATTTTCTCTCTGGCTAGTTCGGAATATGCTTTGACATATTCCAATTTTCACACACAACATTAAACATAAGAGCTTGGTTAGTAGCATTAGCATATACATTGGTATTAGTAATTGGACTCTTGAATAAATAAGAGTATGTGGCCTAGCGGTTTTTTTTAGAGAGAGATATGTGGCCTAGCATTGTGAGCTTGGTTCTTCCGCTTCTCTCACCAGGTTTCAGTTCCAGGATTGACACAAGTATATGTTAGGTTGTATGGTGTGCCTCTACGTCTAGTGAGACCAGTCTCTTATAATATCTTTGATTGTGTGCAGCGTGCACACATATATATGGTGGTTGTGTATTTTGTCAGTTAGACATATAAATGAACAACACCTCTGGAAATTCACATGAATGGCACTCAAACAGAGGTTGTTCCAAAGTCTTAAATTCTATAAATGAATTGGATTTGTGATCAACGACATATATGACACCAGCTAGTTTGATGAGACTAAGAGAGTGATGACTATCGAATGCTGGTACAAATAATAAAAAAAGACAAGCTTTGAATGTTCATGAGCCACCACCAATTGCCTACAAATTGGAAGTCCCATGAGCATCCACATAGCCATGAGAAGGGAGTCAAACATATATGAGTGAAAGACTATAGTCCATAGTGGATAGCAGAGACATATTCCATAGTCAATTGTTAGCTTGAAAGTATTATGTGATCCAAATGATGGCCATCTAGCCTTTTGAGAATGAGAGAGATCAGGATTCTGCATTCTCTTTGTGAGTATAACTGTCACCCTTTTGTTTAGTAATTCGCTGCACGTACATGCTGCACTTTGGCTAACCAAAGAGCTTGTGTCCTAGGAATATCATGGCAACTCCTGCTTGTGTCACGGTTGATTACAGCTTTGCGCG
This sequence comes from Triticum aestivum, assembly GCF_018294505.1. Lineage (NCBI taxonomy): Eukaryota > Viridiplantae > Streptophyta > Magnoliopsida > Poales > Poaceae > Triticum > Triticum aestivum. The sequence goes on along the minus strand of NC_057809.1, from coordinate 576,966,158 downwards.
CCTCTACAACATCAATTGATACTTGTAGTGCCAAACTTGAGAGTGCCACTCCGCATGCTTACTGCAGTCTGATCAGTACCAAGTCATGGTCAGACGATCTACCATGTGTTATCTCTTACAATAAAGATGGTTGCAGAATTGCCAAGAATATCAGCAGAAGCGATTTGCCATTCCATTGAGCTACTGCTTCACCGTGTGATGCTTCTCCCGACGCTCCCGCATCTTGCTTCCGAAGCTGTAGCAGCAGCCAGAAGGTAGAAGCATGGTCATGCACATTGTCTTGCTGAGGGGAAACTGAGGTAGCACAGACGTTGTATACAAGTGCATAACCATTTTCAAGCCCCCGGTCCGATAGGAAGGAAGGAGGCTAGTTTGACGTTGTGTACAAGTTCTTTTTCTGTAATATACAGCACGAGAAATGTGTACATATATTTATTTTCTTTTTTTGTTACAAAACGTTCAAAGGGTTTAAAAAAAACCTGATTCTTTATTTGTTTATCTATATTCTATTCTATTCTATTCTATTATACCAATATAAAAAGATTCAAAGAGACATATACAATTAATCTTATCCATCAAATTATGTCAATCCAATGACCTAGATTACTTCAATGGTGAGTGTTCAACATGTTTAGTGTGCAATTAATATCATACCATATTATCAACGTCTATGTTAATCACATAATTAACACATAATCGATATCTTACCTAATATCAACATGCAATTAATCTCCTTCATAACATTTACGTACATTGCAAATATGCTAGTGGATAAGAATATGATTCTTTAATCATGATTTTTTTAACACGATATAGACGCAAGCGCTCATATAGTCCTGCACACACTTACCCCTATGAACGCATACCCGCACACAGTGGCG